>NW_011948416.1:12888983-12903984 GCF_000503995.2 Ceratosolen solmsi marchali | reverse complement strand
TGTAGCCCGACGTGGCGGTATGGCCTGGGATTGGGGCGGTGATGGGAAGGGGCACGGGGAGGGGGTGTGACGGGGTGACGGGGGTAAAAATACATAAAAGGCACGTAGGATGTTTCCATAAATGTTATTTATGACCTTCGGAAATCAATAATACGGAAAATTATAGTTTTCATTCGGGGCGCGCGTACCTACAATACATACATGTATGCATACGTACGTACGTACGTACGTACGTATGCATGTATGTATGTAGGTATATATTCGTAAGTCTCTTCTCTTGGCTGCGGCCCCCGAGATCAGTAGCAGCGTAAACACGACGCGGCCTCCCATCCAATCGCCTTCAATGTACGTATGCGCGGATGTGCGATGCCCCCCGAACGTGAAAGTGCCCGCTTTTTATTTTATTCATTTATTTATGTTTTCTCTCTCTCTCTCTCTCTCTCACTCTCTCTCTCTCTCTCTCTCTCTCTGACTCGGTCGAGCGCTCGTGATCTAATTCCGCGGACACATGAGATAGATACGAAATTTGTAAATAAGTTAGTAAGCCCGGGGCTGAACTTTTAGCCGAAAGCAAGGCAAAGTAAGGGAAAAGAACTAATGTCATTATACTGATTGGAGGGAGCGTTGAGTCTCGTACATTTATGAGAGAAAAATGCTCGGCGCATGAGCTGAATATAAATATGTATTGCAAACTTGGTACATCTCATCAGCGCGGGCATTATAACCTTATCTACGAGATTTCTCGGCGCCCCATTTAGTTTATTTATTTTATCTACTTGGCCGTTTCTTCATTGTGCGCGCGAGCGCCGAGATGCGCCGTGGATACACAGAGCTTCTCTCTTGTTTTTCCAAATAATATTCCATTATAGACATTTTTTTTTTTCCCCTCGCCTGCCACTCTCGCTCTTTACCGTGAAAAACGTTATTATTAAAGCAGGCAATGTGTTTGCGATAGAACGATAGAATGGAATTTTATGGATAATCGAGTTATGGAGAGACGGCGTCGTCGTCCTATTCGTCCCGTCGTGACGAAAAAACTAATTATCCGTAATTCGTTGGCTGATTCAGCCGATTATCATTAGGTCTTTGCGTCCTTATTTATCACCGACATATCCACATTTTGTCCCCGCCTTCTTTAATACAAAATCCCGCGGATTTCGAACTTTTTAATCAGTTTTCTCGCTCGCGCTCTTTAAAGGCTCTGGTTCCATTTTTTTTTTTTTTTTTTTTTTTAATATACCGGTAAATCGGTAGCCATTTGAAATATTCAAAGAGAACCTCATGTTTACTTAAAAATTTTTCGAAAATACTACTTAAGACTCTTGAGAGCCAAGCAGTACTGGAATTGATGTGCTTTATCATCGTCTGATTTTCCAGTCGAAATATCCAAGTTAAAAATACAGCCATCAAAGGAAGGAATTACTCATATTTTCTCTCTCTCTCTCTCTCTCTCTCTCTCTGTCTCTGTCTCTCTCTCTCTCTCTCTCTCTTTTCAAATTTCGTCGATGTCTTTTCGATTAGATTTCCATTTTTCATACTTATCATTTTGAAATTCCGACGCAACGTTATTTGCGTTAAAAAAAAATCAAAAAATAAAAAACAAAGGGGCGGGCGGAAGAAGGGAATGGGATGGGGGAGGGATGGGGAGAAGAGAAGAGAAAGGAAAGAAAATAAGAGGAGAAAGGAAAAAACAGGAATCGCCACCTCGACGATTAATTTGTCCACTTATAAGTAAACGATACTAATTTCTAGTTCGGCGAATTTCCTGATTTCTTTGTGCCCCATCAACGGCAGAAACCTTATTACATTTTCCACGTAATGTCGAGCTCACTTTTAATGAACATCATTTATTTAACGATTGAACAAGCAAATTTAGTGTTACTTTCCCTAGATGTATATATGTGTACGGTAGGGCACGGCACGGCATTAATTTAGGAGATATTCCAGTGTACGACATAATATGTTAACGTGCCTTTAATTTATCAAGTGTTAAATTCAAGCCATTTCCGCAGCTGATATGCACATCGCAGATTGTTAATAATTTCATTCAAGTTTCAGCTAAACACGCGAAATTTCCCCGGGATTTAATTGTAATCGCCGTAAGTCCAAAGTAACTGATATTTCGAATTATGAAACCACGAGAGCCAGCTCATGCAGACTTTCGGTATATACGCAGCTCGAGTTTTGCTTCTAGGTTCACTCCCGCTCAACCAATCTCCAAACGGCCAGATGAGATAGACTCCCGGAATGCTGAAAAACCCAACTATAACAAGGATTTAAATTCTACTTTTGGCGAATCGCAACATTTGTTTTTCACTTTTTCTCTATTTTTCATTTTTATTATTATTTTCATTTTTACTTCGATTTTTATTTTCTTCTTGGTTTACTTTATTCTCTCGCTCTATTTTATCTCTCTTTCTTTCGTTCTTTTCTTTTTTTTTTTGTTTTTTTTTTTTGTTTTGTTGTGTTTTGTTGTGCTTTGTTTTGTTTGCGTACACAATACGAATCTGGTGAAATATTTCGCAAGAGCAGGATTGGATTCGTTGTCCTTTTTCATTTTATAGCATTCTAACTAACGCACACGCGCACACACTATCTCTCACTATCTCAATCGGCGTCCCCGCTCGTCTGTCTACTTGTATTGAATTGCGCACGTACGCCGAAAATGAATCAACGCGAAGCTTTAACTGCACAGAATCGAAAAGTCCTCACGAATTAGCCTTACCGCACAAAGTTAAGAATAAAGTTATCTCATAAGAAATAGTGCTTCATCGAGCTGAAGTATGCGGATAATTAATGAAGTGAGCTACGAATATGAAATAAAAGTAATTTTTTAAGCACTTTGACTCTCCCAAGGATTAAATTTTTGCACCGCATGGAATTTCTTGTAATTATATTCAACTTCAAAAGTCACTCTACGCTTTGTGCGTTCTTTTTACTTTTGTCTTCCCTCTTCTACTTCATACCCTTCTTCTTCTACTTCTTCTTCTTCTTCTACATCATCATCATCTTCTTCTGCTTCCCCTCCTATTTCTTTCTTTTCTTTTTTTTTACCCTTTCGCTTTTTTTCCATTTCTTTTTTTTTTTTTTAATACTCCTTTGCATTATAATAAAATATTATACCTCTTTTTAAAAAAAAATTTTTCCCCTTTTTTTTTTTTTTTTTTTTTTTTTTTTACTTTTTTATGCGTTACTTTATAATAAAATTTAATATTTATTATAGATGTAAAATACATGAATTTTATGCACTTTTTCCAGAAGGTTCCACTGCCTCTATTACTTTTATGTTAAATTAACATTTTTCTAAAAAGCTCTCATCAAAATTGTTAGTAAATAATGTTCTATATAAAAAAAAAAATATATATATATATATAACTTTTCAAACAGTATATAATTTATTGTCACTAGATCTACATTTTTTTTACATTGTAATTATAAGTTATACAAATATTTATTTTGCTGTATCCATTAAAATAATCGAGCGCTCAATTAAATAAGTTAATTTTCATTTCAGAGTGCGAATTAAAAAACATTTATTCTGTCATAGTTGTTTTTTTTAGCGTAACAATTATAATATTATTCTAGTGAATTAATGGCATGTATAAGATAATCATTAGAATAATCATTTCAACTATACAATTAATTATTGTATTAATTATTTCATTATTTCATTATTTATTTATTTATTTATTTATTCGTTTGTTTGCTTAGGTTTGTGGTGTAAAGGTAGATATAAATTCATTTATTTGTTTGCCATTGATAAATTTACAATGATATACTAACAAGATATACTAAACGTCAATGGTAAATTGTTGTCTCATTAACACATTCGCAATTACCGATGATAGTCTGCATTTTGGAAATAATAATTAGGAAATAAAGACGTTAATTCTAAGAAAAGCAAACATAGACAACACTTTTTTTCTTCATATACTCCTTCCCAACTCCTAATCGAAAATATGCGAATTGAAAAATAGCGAGTTTCTAATGTTTTTTGTTCGAAAAAAATATCTTTAAGACTTCCTTCTAGTTATTATATATTAGAAAATTTTATTGAAATTCAAGGAATGCTAACAGATAAATCTCGTTAGTAATTTTTTCAAGTTGACAAAAACTTTGACCCCGTTTTAATCACAAAAAATTTTAATATCTTGCAACAAAGTTTAGCAATTCATTTTTTCGTGGAAACGCATAAAAAATGTCCACAGAAAATATTAGCAGTAATTTGTGTGTCAATTTATTGCATTCAAATAATATATAACAACTGCCTAAATCGGCAAAATAAAATAAATTTATTATTGTAAATTTTTAATTCATATACATACACGTACACAGTAATAAATAAAAATATATATTGATTGCATTATTTTCAAACATATTGACGTGTGATAAAAAATAGTAATCTCACTAAGTGGAATCTGTGATGAAATTTTAGGTTCACTGAAAAAACAGGCATTTAAAATATCACAATCTAACTTTATAATATAGCCGTACTTCTTAAAAATTAAAATCTTAATCTATAACAAAGTATATAATTATCGCGCACATAGGAAATAAATATCTCGGAGCATTAATATGCATTTCAAGATTATCACGTTTCGTAAAACCAATCGCGAGTTGGATAAGCCACTTTCACGTGTAATGAAATACAATAATCATATATTGTTTATGATATCACATTAATATGCGAAAGTATTTACCGCCAAACATTCATTTATTAAAAACATGTTATTGCTCGTTATTTGAAAGCTGAATCGGGAATATTACACGGTTCTAAGTGTCGCAGCCCCTACGTGGGTTATTTAAATTTAATATATTGTAATTTAAAATTGAAACTTTTTGTTATTTCCTACAAATTTGTTACGCAAATATGTAAATACGTATAATTGTGAGTTAATAATTATTATCGAAACGTTGTCACGGTGATTACACTTTTTCAGTAGTCGGTATCGACATAACATTATCAGATAATGCGTAAATATTTTGTATGGATTTTATTAAAAAGAAGTTTTCATGAATTTTAAACGTGTATTCTCATGCAAACGATAGAGAAGAATATTTTTCCAATAGTCTTCATCAGGCTCTTTATCTATAAAAATGCAAGAGTTTGCCTCTAGTTAACCTAGAAAAAACAAAGTACGTCAGGCATTTATCGTGATTTGAGAACAAAGCGTGTACACGATGTTTATTAAAAGAAAAAAAAAAGAAAACAAAAGAAAAAAGGGAAGAGAGAAATTAAGAAAAACAATGATAATGAAGTGGAAAAAATTAAGAAATAGTTGTTGAAAGGACATGCTGCTATGTAGACAATTAAGCATTTTTCCACAATTTTTAATTTCTTTGAAAAATGCTCTCGATCATCAAATTACGCTTCTCGCCAACTCATTAAACTGTATTTATCATGAAATCATTTCTTCACTTCTGTATTTCGTTAAAAAATAACAACAACAACAAACAAACATAATAATAATAATAATAATAATAATAATAATAATAATAATAATAATAATAATAATAAATTATCATGTAAACGTCTACGAGTCGACGTATCTTCGACGTTGGGTCACCATTCGGTTTACAATTTAAAACTAAAGACAAATGTAAAAGGACGAATAACGAATATATATTATCGTTCAATTACAGATTGCATTTTATTTTATATTTATTTTACTTTGATGAATTTTACTGAATACAAGGGAATTTCAAGCGTATACACGCGTGTGTTCTATATGCGACACGAACATATTGTATTTTATACTCGCCTTACGGATATAATCTTAAAAATAAATTGTAACATTAGGGATAAATTTCCTTTATAAAAAATTCTCTCTTCGTAGGCGTGTGTTTTCCGAGTTTATCCTCTGTGATTTTCATCCTCGTTGATCTGAAAATTAAATTTTTTGAAAATCGACATTTGTATTTAAAGTTATAAATATGAAATATAATTATTATGATTAATTCGATGAGAGGGGTTAGGAATTTAATAAAACAGAGTTAAAACTCATTATGGGGAAAAGAATTAACGTGTCATTCAATTAAATCATTAATCGACAATTACATAAGTTTTTCGTACAATTGAGAGTTATTTGAAATAACTTTTTACATTGGAGTTTGATTGACCATTGCAAATATTCTATAGTTAATGCAATAAATCCAAACGCGCTTGTGGCAATGTAAAATTAATTTGTTAGAAAAATGGCTGTGAATAATAAGTGAAGTTGGCTGTGCTAGCAGTAATGCGTTTATATTTTGTTGCAAAAATAAATAAGAATTTTGGGAAAAAATTAATAGCTATACTGTAGGAAATTATTTGACAATATGTGAATAGGATCGATTTCTTTTATATTCTAAATGATGTCATAAATTCAATATAAGTTTTCTTCTATAGGAAAAAATTCTATATTGAATATTCAATATAATATTCAATTTCAATTCAATTCCCCTTTTGCAGATTACAGCTTAGACTTTTAAGTCGAGTTTATTCGATTGTCAATTATTTGTGTTTTATATAGATATATATATATATATATATATATATATATATATATATATATATATATATATAGATGTATACATATACATATACATATACATATACATATACATATACATATATATATATATCGATCAACTTAATAATGGATAAAAATTAATTCATCTGTAATTTCATTGAAAAATGTCGGAGGCTATATTATGTCTGCAGAACTAATCACCAATTGTTATTGTTTCAGTAAATGAATAATATGAATGTTAATTATCGGTGTTGAATGTATTTTATATACAGATAATAGTTGTTAAAAACAAAGAATTTGGCCCCTTTGACAGCCGAGGAAATGTAAAAAAAAAAATCGATCGAAATTCACTGGAAATAAATGTTTTTTTTTTTCAGTCGTTTCAAATCGACTTCAATCTGCGTTGAAGCCAGTTAAATTTTTATCAATTCATTTTTTTCGTTTCTTTTCTTTTCTTTTTTATTTTGTTTTGTTTTGTTTTTACTCAGTCTTCACTTTAATATATATGGACTGTCGAATTTTCCTTCAAATTAAAAGTTTGATTATGCTTGGTGCTATATATACATATACATATATAATAGATTTTATAAGTTTTGCCATGTAAAAAAAAAAACTGATACATGTATATAACGAACATCTTTATTTAAACTTTGCTCACGATAATTGACCATTTACGGTGATAATTATACCGAAATTTACGTAGAGTAATTCGGGTTTAGTCTATTCTGCACTGTCCGTGTATATTTATCTCTCTATGTACATGTTGCTTTGATGGAAGTACATATTTATAAAATGTACGCTTACTTTGAAAAATGTTGCCATCAAACGGTAGAATTTACCAAAAGATTAATATTCTAACAAAAATTTGATCGTACAGAAAGAAAACATTTTTTCTTTCATTTTTCTACCGTGTTGTGTTTTTTCTTTCTGTCTTTTGTTTTTGTTTTTGTTTTTTGTTTGTTTGTTTGTTTGTTTGTTTTTGTTTGTTTAATTCAAGACATCTTTCTTTTAAATGATAAATAGCTCATATATATTAAACCACATGGCCTTTCTTGTTTTATACATAATTTTGAAAAAGTTAGTTAAATTTTATATTTTTGTTCATTTTTTAAAGTCTAGTTGCGAAAAGAAACAGCGATAAAGTGTAATAAATTTTATTTTTAAGGTAATAATAAAACTTTTATAAGAGTTCCTTGAATGTTCTAGTAGGAAAATATGTTAATGAAAAAAGTAATGGCGAACTCGAAACATTTTGAAAAAAAAAAATAAATAAATAAAAAAGAATTAGAAAAAACAGAAGAAAAAAAATTGTTTAGATGTTAAGACTATACCTGTATTACGTATTATTTTGTGGTAATACGTTATCCGTACTTTTTGACATCATATAAATTGTAATAAAATATTTATAAATAATCATAGACTTTGTTTAAGAAGCTCTAAAGCTTGGGAGCTTGTAGGGATTCATGGCCGATTTGGCGTTGATTATGATTAAAATTCTTTAAGAGGGTCGAGAATGTTCTTTCACTGGACGTTGATAAGCTCTCTGACTGTTGTTTTAAGATGGCAAAGTCAATTGCGAAATGACACTAGGACATTCGAAGGAATTGTAAATTGAAAATGAATTTTTCTTTTTTAAATTTAACACGCTAAGTGGATTTATTTAGTAACGATACAGGGATTACAACAATATGACACGCGTACATTTTCCTATTTATTGTGGGGACCAAGTAATACGAGATATTATTTACAAAAATATCTTAAATGGCTTTGAAAATCTGCTTTTATAATAAAGTAATAAGAAGAGAAAAGGCACTTTAATTCATTCTTCTCTTCTGTCTTTTTGACCATAACAATGGAAAATCGATACGCTTATTTCAACACACTACACACTGGAGATTAATAGTCCCTGGCAAAGGTGACAAACTATTACATTTATTATTTATAAGATAATACAAATAATACGCCAATTATGAAAAAAAAGTCTCTCAGCGGATTAAACTCAATGTCCCATACGAATTCAAATGCTATTTCAATATAGTTGATATACTGTATTTAGTAATAGCTTAAGTTGTCGGACTGAAAGCTATCAATTTTATCAGCAGATTCAAACTCGTGTATTCCTAAAAAGACCCTTCGTCAAAAAATAGTACAGTTCGTTAAATGTGAGTTTTATTTAAATAAACGGAGAAGTTGAGAAACAAAAAGGAAAGCAAGCAAAGAGAGAGAGAGAGAGAGAGAGAGAGAGAGAGAGAGAAGAGAGAGAGACGACCGAAGTAAGGTTAAAACCCCAAAAAAAAAAAAAAAAAAGAAGAAATAAATAAATACGATAAAATAAATAAAGAGCTAGAGAAAGGATAAAAATTCAGCATTTACAAGCCATTTGTTATGCTTAAATGCCTATCGCGACTACACAAATGAGAATACAGGAGCACCCTCGTTGTTCCGAAATATAAGGTGGTTAACCTTGGAATTCATACTTGCACCGTGTAGATCACATTTAGATTGCCACGCATGTGATGTGGTGTTATATCCTGCAACAGTTTTACCCTATGATTATGATAGGAGGTCGTCTCGAATAATAAAGTCCTTGGGTATATCGGTAGATCAGTTGGGAGAAGAGTATCCGTCGTGGAAACGGAAAGACCTGGGTGGAATCGATTCCCGGACGAGTAAAGCCCGGCTGGTTTTTCGCTTCGCTTTTCCTCCCCGCGCCACCCCTCCACCACTGTCCCTACCACGCCGCAGACTTCCTCATTTTTACGCATCAGCATCACAAAACTTTGAAACGACTCCCATTAGATTTACACGTCGAACATACGAAGGTGGCGTACCATAATAATAATAATAATACGTCCAGAGCAAGTGTCATTTAAAGCGAGTACTGTGCCTCTAATATTTATATGAGCTCAGCAACCACTTTGTAATTACAAATAATGAGATAAGTGGAGGAAATTTTTATTTTACATGGTTTTATTTTTTTTTTTGTTTTGTTTTGACATTTTAACCTACCAAACGCTAATCCATAGGCCCAATGGAAGTGCAGTAGCTCGAGACTTATTAAGATGAAAGGAGAAAAGAAAAGTTGGAGGAAGCCAAGGATTAAAATATATGGTCCTTGCTGACGTTTTGTTCGTCGGGTAAACAAACAAACATTAAAATCGCGCGACTGGATTTTTTTTTTTTTTTTTTTATACTAAAGTGGACGCGCAACACCTTCTACGCGCAAATAATGCGCAACCGTACATACGGTGACTGGTGCTTTGGCAGTAACGAGGCTCTATGAAATCGAACCTACAATCCTCTACGTTTTATCTTTACGGGCGAGGAAACACCTACTGGGGCCTCATTAAAATCCGTGACTCGGACCCGAGTCAGTTACTCCGATAAGTAAAACGTCACGTGTATAGCGGCCCGCTGCACGGAATAATTAAAATCAAGATCTGCTGAATAATCGCCACCGATTTGCCCTCGCTTAAGCAACTAAATTTAAGTTTATACAAATTAACTGCATTCCGTAGTGTTGAATCATCATCGTAAATTTTATGGCATAGTTAAGTGCTCATTAGTTGCAACGTTGCTCTATCGAATCGCCCCCCACCCCTATCTACCAATACCTGCCGTGTCCTGCCCTGTTCCCACTCCACCCCCTCCTAATGGCAATGCGACACGTTTCCTATAAAAGAGGCATTAACTTTGCCACCGTAATAATGCGCTCAACAAATTTTCAAATGGGCATATTTCTACAAAAAGACTTAAGAACTAATTTGTGTATTTATTACGGAAAATTTGGTATGCCTTGCTCGGAGGCGCAAATAGGGGGCCTTTATTAAACAAAAAAACAAACAAAATAAATAAATAAATAATAATAACAACGACGACGACGACGACGACGACGACGACGACGACGACAAAAATCGTCGCCATCGAGTGGCTTTCTGTCGCCGTCGAAGAATGAGCGAAAAGGAAGGAGGAACGAGGCAAGAAGAAAATAAGGGAAAAAGAGAGATTTATAACCGGCCGATATGACAGCGAATCGACGACGATTTGTCGGCAAATAAAGCGGCAAATTAATTTGCGCTACGTCGCGCGCATCGGTTTTGGCTATCTGATATATTCATCGGATGTCGTCGCAGCTTCGGCCTGGCCACCATCGGCCCCGACACCTCCGCCGCTCCGATTCTATACATAAATATTGGTAAGCGTGTGCGACTACCACGTGCACGTACGTTATTAACGTGTAAAGAGCGCGTGAACGCGAGCCCCGGTGCAGGAGGGGGGACGAGATGCGAGAACCCATAGAGGCTAAAGGGAAGGGAAAAGATGAATCGGCCCTGCGTTAGCGTGGAGCGTTAAGTATCTAATTAGGAGCGCCACACCTGGTGGCTCTGATAGCTCTAGCTCGCACCATTTTGCCGTTTCTTTCTTCTGCCCTTTTTATTATAAGGCATCATCGCTCTTCTGCCAAGTGAACTGCGCAAAGTTTTTCCACCGCGCCAGCGAGATCAAGTATCGTCGTGGCTGCTCGTCGTCGCGCAAGACGAGCTCAACTATAACTGTCTCTCTCTGGATTGCCATTCCCCCCCCCCCCCGAATCTACTTAATTTTACTGTTTATCAATGTGTCGGGGGAGAAATTGTACGGACATTGGCCAGGATCGGTGTCGAAGATGTATCTCGACGGAGCTCAACTATTACACTCTCGAAGTTCAAGATAAAATAAATTTTAACACAGTAATATTCATCTTTCGGTCGTCCCGTATCTCTTCCTTTCCCCGTTTTCCTCTCTTATTCGTCATCATGATTATCATCATCATCATCATCATCTTATGTTCCATTTTTATCTTCATCTTCTTTTTCTTCCCTCTTCTTCTTCTTCATCCGTTCTTCCTCTTCTTCCCTCTTCTTCTTGTTCCTCTTATTTTAACATTGCTTTAATAACCCTTTATTTCGCTGCGCAGACGAAGAAACGGCGGTAGAAATGGTCTCTTTGCTCGCAAAACATTAATCTTGAATAAAGTTGCTAAGCTAAATAAGAAAGTCTCTGTAAATCAGAATCTTTTCTGTTAAAAGAAAAGGATGTCGTCCGTTTATTTTATTTTATTTTTTCTTTTATTTATATTTTTTTGTCTTTGTTCTGTTACCTTTGACTTTCCAAAAACAATAATCGTTACTTTCTTAAAAGGCGAGAGAGGCTTGTCGTTGCTGCAGTTGTCGTTTTCGTTGTTTTTTTAATCTCGTTTAAGATTATCCGTTTAAACGAAGTAACTTTTTTATTTATTTACCCTTTTTTCCCATTACTTTTTTTACGTTTTTTGTACGCGTACAAAAAAATGCATCGGAAACGACAAAGCCAATATATTTTCAACATATCGAATGGATTTTTGTACACTGGCGTGTACAGTCATCCAGTCGGATAGAAACAAATAGGCGTACGCACGTAGATTTGATTGGTAGCTGACCGCTATTTTTAAATAAACGATATTTATCAGGGGATGTGATTTTGTTTACCAGCCCCTCTATAAGCTAGCGAAAGGATTAACACGGAGTCGAAAATGATTATTTAAGTCTTAAGGAAGTGCTCGATCGGCCGCGATAAGTGACATTTGCACGAGCAGAGCGATGGCGTTGTTTGAAAGAAGCGAAAGTTCACGGAGTGGCGAGGAGGGACGGTGGCAGAATGGGCGAGCGGGATGGAGGGGGGTGTCGTGGGCCGGTAAGGGGGGGGATTGGATATGGGTGGCGGGGGTGTGAAGGGAGAGAAAGTACGCCGAGCGGAATCGATGGGTGTCTCCTTACGGAAATTTATCCGAAATCGGGAACCGCGCAGCGAAGGCGGAATTATGCGCGGATGCGACCAGGTAAACGTGCACTCAAATTACAAATAAATCTTTGACTATTCAGCGGAGTAATGGCACTTTTATCTCCGTCGACTTCCGGCGATAAATTTCCCGCGCATTACGCGGAATCCGCTCGCGTCTCTATAACGCACAAAAGGCGACTTTGATGGCTGGCACTTAATACTCGATATCGCCGGCTCTCCTCCTAATCATCGTCGGGCCCCCGCGCCGGCGATAAACCACCACCACACGACCGCGAAATAGAAAAATCCGTGCAGCCGGTTGAGCGCGAGCTTATCCCGCATATTTCGTGGCTCCGGCCGCTTTAACGGACGCTGATCGCGCGTCTTTTCGCGAGATTTTCCAGAAAAATTGCTGATTCACGGGAACTTGTGCTTGTCACCCCCCCCTCTCTCTCTCTCTCTCTACCTCCCTACCTCCCCCTCCTCCTCCCACCCACCTCTCTCTCACGCTCTCGCCTACCCCAACCCCACCGCCGCTCGCGTCTCAACGGCTCTCGTGCCCTCCCAACCACCTCCCAGCCTCCTCCCAGCCGTCTCCTCCCAGCCCCCCCCCAGCCGTCTCCCAATCCTTACACCCCCCCCCCCTGCTCAAACCCAACCTCAACCTCGGTCCTCGAGCGGCCCAGTAGTACAAACGGCGAAGGTACCGAGGAGGCCGGCGTCGCCCAAGACCTCTATCCTAACCCCCCTATCGACGGCATAAATCAAGATGCGAGTAATGCGATAATGCGGTATCGGCCTATCGATTCGGCGCACGCGCTCCCGTTTAAGGCGACGACGTCGCCTAACAGCCCCTACGTGCCCTCGTAACCCGCGCACATCTCCTCGCAACTCCTCGCGCGACTAGCAACAACCACCACGCATTAGCCCGTAAATGTCAACTCGCTCCTTCCGCCCACGATAAATAATCCCCCTCGCGCCTTGTCTCTTACCTACTCTGCATCGCCACCTGTACCACCCATTCCCTAACCCAACCCCATACTCAATCCACCCACTTATTCCCACTTATCCATCCTTTGCCCTCAATACTAACAACGCGCAGCATCTCTTGTCTTGTCTCGCTCGCTTTAATCATTCGGTTCTCGTAATACAGGCGTCGCGTGGGACCTCCAATTTGTCATGGCTGATGGATGTTTTATTATCGATTGATCGTGAAAATCGATGTCTCGTTCCACCTCCCACTCCGGCCACTCTGCTGGCCCGCGCGCATTCGACACTCCTCGGCCTTTAATTCGATCATTAAAGAGAAATTTGCCCAACACGAGGAAGATCATTAGGATTCACGTCTATTCGATAAAACGCAAATTCCCTCGTCGATTAAAGAGGGTCGAGCTACTTTCACGAGGAGCTGCCTCAGCCGCGCACTCTTTGCTCGTCAATTAAACTTCAACGCCTTTCTAAAAGTGCGTTATTGAAAGTATTATTGATTTTCGCTCGCCGGCCATTAACAAAGCGAGACAAAGAAACGGCAATAACGAAGTAACCATCCGAATAGTGAGCTCGATGGTTTATGGGATTGTGGAGGGGTCGTGGTAGGTGGGTGGGTGGCTGGATGTATTCGTGTCTACGTGCTTGTGTCCGTGTATGAGCGGGTAAATGAACCAAAGAAAAACAAAGAATAGCAAAGAAAAACAAATAGAAACAAATGAACAATAAAGGGAAATAAACGAGAAGGTAAAAGAAAGGAAAGATAAGGAGAAGGGGATATTAAGTTGCGGTACATGCAAGTTGTGTGTGCGCCAACGTGGTGAATGACTGGTAATTCTTTCCTTAATAGCAATTCCGCGCGAAGAATACCAATTGGATAATTGCGTCGTCTTGAGTGGAAAACTTGGGCGTACGATGGCCGGCATCACTGCCGATTTGCCAAACTTTTCAATTACACACTCGACGCCCTTATCGTTATCGCTCCGATGCCGATTGAGCGTCGCGCCTTGGGAGGCAAAGAGTTCGTTCGAGCGTTAAATCCAGGCGGCCAACTCATCCGCGAGAAATCATCCACCGACTCGTCTAGATCCCGCTTTCCTACTCGCGAGGAGGAGCTCGGCTCATCCAAAGTGGCCATGAGTTCGGGACCGCTGTCTCTCCTCCTCTCCCTTCTCCTCCTTCTGCTGCTCCTTCTCCTTCTTCTTGGCTGGCTCGAAGAGCTCACCCTGATGCCCCGAGGTCCACGGGGTCAGGCCGATTGGCAAGTGGCGAGTAACGAGCTTGTCGACCGATCGTCACAGAGCAAAGAAGCCTAATAAATAAAGGAACCTAGGGGCGGTAGAGAAGTAGGATGAGAGCGGTGTATGGGGGGGGGGACCAACAACAGTGGTACGTTATTATAATAAGGAAAGAGGCACGTTCCAATTTGCCGGGGCTGTCTCTCAAAGGGGGCTGAAGTAGAGAGATAGGATAGATGGTGATTGGGCTGAAGAGGTGTGAGGAGCGGGGCGGAGGAGCGGGAAGAGTAGAGGCTCGTTCGTGGCCCGACAGAACTCCAGCCGAAGCTCTTCCTTCCGTAAGCTCCTCCCCGCGAGGACTTTATTTATCGTGTACGCGGGCATTATTTTCGTAACTCGCTAGACGAGCCAACGACTCGCGCTTAACCAAAGAGAAACTTCTACCCCCCCCCCCCCCCCCCCCTC
>NW_011948416.1:12873136-12888962 GCF_000503995.2 Ceratosolen solmsi marchali | reverse complement strand
TCATTTTCATTCACCGCAACGAGGAAAATTTTTACTAGCGTAAAATATGGTGAAACAAAAGAAAACAAAAAAAAAAAAAAGAAAACAAAAAGAAAAAAGAAGCCCTTTCTATCGTGCCGTCCTCCACTTTGTTTATTCGACTAGCGCATTTACAATGCTGAGAGAGGCTAATCAATGACGCAACAATTGCAAAAACAATAGCGAGAGCAACGATAATTGGGATTACTATTGGTTTGGTAATGTGGGGTTGTGACCCTGGAGGCCGCCTCGTAGTGCGCGCTTACACAAATTCCTCGACATACGTCTCCGGCCGAGGCGCGCTTTGCTTTTCATATGAGGTGGGAGGTAGTGGGTGGTGGGTGGTGGGTTGTGGGTGGTGGTGGATGGGAGTGAAGTGGGTAGGGGATCTCACGTGTGCGGACGCGTCGTCACGCTCGTAAAAGTATCCATCTCTGCGGGGACGAGCGATCGTGGCTACGTGCCCGAGATGTTGTGTCGGGAGGACGGATTTGACGGGAATCGGGTCGGTGTTATTATAGCCATGGGACGTCGCTGGAGTGATCAGGTGGAGCGCCGGAGGACGTGTGTACCCGGCCGTCCAGCGGACGAGCTTGCATCCGGGCAAGGGTGAACCCGGCGGCTATCGATTGCCCAGGACAGCGGATTCGCCACTCAGGGTTAATGGTGGCGCCCCCCTTCGTCGTCCACGCGGTTAGCCTGACTGCCGGTCGGTAAGGACGCTGCCTGCCGAGGATAAGCCCGGGAGCCACGGAGTTTTTAGCTTGCTCCGTCGTTCGGACTCCCGGTGTCGATAAGGATCCATTTGCCGCGTGCGTATGGGCGGGGGAGTCGCGGCCTGTGCGTGTTACGGGCGGGGCTAGGGGCGAGGGGCCATCAGGGTGGTATGGGCGAGAAGGTGATGGAGGCGGCGGCGCGGAGGGGCGGAGACCAGCAACGGACGGATACTTCGTTAAACGCGTATGGAATTACTTGAAATTTACGGGCGCGCGCGGCCTGGCATCCGCGAGCGTGATCGCTATTCCAGTAGCGCTGGGTAATCGCGTGCAAGAAATTGCATCGACCGCTTGCACGCAAACGCGGGACAAAGAGAAGCGAGAGAGATCGAGAGAGGGAGCGAAAGAAGAGAGAAAGAGAGTGATGACTGAGGCAGTGAAGCCGCTTCGTGTCCCTACTTTTTCATCGTCCTAGACGTAGTCGTGGTCGTCGTCCTCGTCATCGTCGTGGACGTTGTCATTGGCGACGTCGTCGTTATCGTCAGTAGCAACGGTACCACCACTGTCATCGCGGACGTCATCGTCGCTATAGTTGTCACTATAAGATCAATAATAATAAGAACAATGCTAATAACAAAAAGCGATAAGAATAACGAGAAGCACAACGCCAATGATATCGTCAATGCTAATTATACTATTGACATCCTACGATGAATAATAATAATAATTATTATAAGAATATTAATAACGATAATAGTAATAACAATAATAGTATAAGTAATTGCGACAACGACGATGCAACAGCAACAACAACAAAAACAATAATCGATAATGATGCTGTTACTGCTGATGCTGCTGATGCTGCTGTTGCTGCTAATCGGGAGCGCGTCCGTCATTACGACCATTATGTTCGTCCTTGGTCCCGTCGACTCGGATGCTGCGCGTCGGCTTCTGTTTGGCATTGGAGAAATTGCAGCTCGATAATCGTCGGTGAGCGAGCTATCTTGTATTATTTGGCCAGGCATCGCGTGAAAGGAGAGGAGCCGTGGCGGTCGAGGTCTCTGCCCCGGCTCCTCGGCCATCACGTGTGGGAAATCTGCGGCCACGGAAAACGAAGCCCCGGGTGGCCTCCCGCGGCGAGGGCCCCGGTGCGCCCGACCGAGAGGAAAGCCCAGTAGGAGCGGCGCGTTTGACGGGCGCTGGAGGTCGATCCGCACGTCGGTCCGCGTTTCTCGCGCACGAGCGAAACGAGAGCCGGGGGTGTGGGAGACTGCCGGGCGGCGGGGGAGGTAGGCCCGATCCGTGCCACGGAAATCCGAGCCGCCCCTCCACTTTCTAGTCGAATATTAGATTTCCGAGTGCGCGAGGGAGGCGAGGAGGTGGAGGAGGTGGAGGAGGGACAGGAGGAGCAGGAAGGGGAGGATGGGGGGGGGGAGGGGGGCCGAGAATCGCGTCCGGCCCAAAATTCGGCTCGGCTCGGCGCTCTCCCCGAGGACGACCGCAGTGGGCTCCTTAATCTCGGTGCGGTGGGTAGACTAGCGGGGAAGGAGGCGCAGTCGAGGGAGCAAACGAGCTCGGCATGAGTCGTTAGCTCACGTAATTGATTGGCGTTGCGGGGGGGGGGCGTAAATGTCGGAGGGAGCCGGTAGCCGATTCGGAGGCTCTCTGGAATGCAAAGAGGCGAGCGTGACGCGACCGGCATTGGCGGCGTTGGCGGCGGTGGCGGTGACGGCGGTGGCGGCGATTGTGGCCAGCGAGGTACGCTCGCGTGCTCCCTCCCTGTCGCTACAAATTAGAGGGAGAATCGGGGACGAGGGATCGCGAGCGCGGCAAATAACTGGCCCAGCGGGGGTCCTTCGTCGAGTCGCTCGCCCTCGCCAACAATGCCACGTCGCCATTCCCGTCCGCTCCGTCGGCATCTAATGCGTGTAAATTTACGCTCCCATAGACCGGCCATTCTCATTTCCCTCGCGCTCGATCACCTTCCCGGGAGCCGCCGGGTGATTGGTACCACGGCCTCGTCGGGGGCACGGGGGAGGAGAGCCACCCCCGCTGAGAGCCTAATAAAGCGCCCGGCCGGTAATGGGACTCCCGTGACTTCGCAAGTCTGGTCCGCCTCCGATCTGTCTCCGATCAGCCTCCGATCTGCCTCTGATCAGCCTCCGACGAGCCTCCGATGAGCCTTCGATGAGCCTCCGATGGGCCTCCGATGAGCCTCCGATCAGCCCACAGTCAGCCTCCGATCTGCCTCCGATCTGCCTTCGATCTGCCTCCAATCTGCCTCCGATCTGCTGGACTCACGGTAGCAGTCGGAGAATCGGCGGTGTCGAGCGGCAAGTGGGTGGATAAGTTGCGACGGGAGAGACCGGCAGATCTAAGGAGGAGGAAGACGTGGATGAGTCGAGCGACGTGGACGTCGCGTAATTACGAGCACGGGGCCTCTCGCATGCGGGCTTATTGCACGCGTCACGCCACGGCCTTCGCGGATCCTGAGCGGCTAATTGGAAATCGGGCGATCGCGCCTCCGAGGCCGACGTCCTCGCAACGTCCACGAGGAGGACTCGCGATGGTAGCACCGGGGTACATAAAACCGCCGTGACGCGTTATTACGACGGCGTGACTTTGTTTTAAACGCGGCTACGGCCCGGGGCCCCTAATAACGCATCCCCGAACAATTAAACCTCTTAAACTTTGCCTCACCTGCCCTCGCACGCCCTCGCCCCGCCGCTAATGGCTTCTTCCTTGGGAATAAGATAAGTGCGCGACGGATACAGAGTGACGAATGGGATGACGGACGGGGCGATACATACAATGGCCCGGCTCGCAAATGCGAGCGATTCTCTCCTCTCGGTCGCCGGTCGCCACCTCGTGGCCCTAACTTACTTTATAGCGACGATCCATGCTTTCCTGAAATTCTCGTTGCGTATCTTTGGGTCGCCGGGACAAGGAGCTGTCTGGATGTCGTCAAGGCACGCGTGAAACGGAAGTATCGTCGCACAATAGTCGCTGAGGTATGGTGACGAAACGAAGAGGCTGGTGCTGGGATGTCTTCGGGTACCTCGAGCATAGCGTGGTAAGCGTTTCACTGACTCGCGGGGCTCGAGTATGGGAACCTGATTATTAAGCGATGGAGTTTCGTCGTGGATCGAAGCTTTATCGACGATGGATGGAATCGTCGATGGAACGAGTATCCGTCCAGCTTTCTTGTCCTTTTGAGCTTAGATGCGGTGAATATAAAAGCCCCGGGGGTACGCGCAACTAACGACGATTTGACCTCGTTGCCCGGTAATAACGAACTCATCGCTCGACTCTCGAGAATGCGAAAAGAGGCGCTGCCCCCCTCGCCACCTCCCTCTCCACCATGCCCCTATTACCCGCAAATTTGAGCTTTTCTTTTATCAGGATGACATTGAAGAACATTTTTCATAATAAATTCCGATTAAAGGCGTGTGTGCGTGAGCGTGAGCGTGAGCGCGCAAAGGCACGTGTGTATTTCGGATCGATCAATCAAGAATATTAAAAGATTAATTGAACGAGTGAAATTTTGCTTGCGTCATTTGATTACGATTTCGATATCAATTACAATTATTATGGACGGTCAAGAAATTGTCGTTTTAACGTATCGCGCAGTCTAGACATTATGGAATGAACGAGTCGCTCGTTTTATTTTCATTATACTACGGATTCCACAGGTTTTGTTCCAATGATCTAATGGGATTATATTAGGGAGAATCGATACGATACGCTGGTCCTTGGAGTGTCGAATGTAAAGAAATTGACACTTGTAATACACAAACGTTGCCCTTAAAATTGCATATTAGAAGATGATTGTTTATGAATGGAATTCATTGTGCAAAATAGACAGAGGAGAAATGAGGAAAGGGAAGAACGTAGAGAAATGAAGGGAAAAGTAAAGCAAATGACAAATTGAAAAACGAAGAAAGAGAAATGACAATACGAATGAATCGAGGGTTTGTAATGTTTTCGTCGGCAATTAGATTGATGTTGAATTTCAATGACCTGCGGGCGCTCGTAGCGAGACGAGTCGAAGAAAACGGTAGCAAAAAGGTAACTCGGGAGGACAAGTCAAATGTCTTAATGGCAAAACTTCTAATGGTCTCTCGATAGTAACGAGAGACTTTTAACAACGGAGAAATTTTGCAAAGTTTGCAATCACCGCGAGAATGTCCATATCCCGCCGATATAAACTCCAGTACAGCTTAAAATGTGAATACAAATAGTGGTTAATAGCCTGTATGGACCAGCCCCGTGTATGTTAAACCTACACTGATACACAGACTCTTTCTCGAACACAACGTAAGTATGACTACAGATTTCTCTCGTATAAACCAGTCCCCCACTCGGATGTTAATGCAAAGATCTTAAAACAGGTACATGGAATGTTGAAAGTCTTTTTACATTGAGAGCATCCTGTGATGTTTTAAAGCGAGTACTTTGATATCGTCCTGATATACTAGCGGTATAATGGGTTAGATCTTTGTTTTAAAGTAACTAGACTATGTTTTAAGGTGCGACGTACATTTTCTTCTCTCTCATTTTTCTTCTTTTTCTTTTTTCTTCTTTGGTTTTTTATTCGAGAACTTGGTTTAATGGAGGACTCATTTGTTGCAATATGTTGTGCTCGGCACAGTGGTATAGAAGTAAAACAATAAGTGGATGAAAATTGCTCGATTTAATGACTCTTGGAGTCAAGTAAGTAATAGATCGAACACAATTGTACAATTATGATAAAGTAATTGCAAATAAATGGTATTTATGCAGTTTTGCTGACTATATATATATATATATATATAGAAGAAAGACAACCAAAATTGAAGAAGAGGCGAAAAAGAAAAGATAGAAAGCAGAAGAATCGAAGGGTCCTTTCATGATATTTACGTATGTCTGACATACTCTAATCATTCTGTGGTAATAATAAAGTGGCACCTTAATTATCAGCCAACTACTTTCGTTAAATGGACTCTCGGAATAGAACAACCGCAAAAACAACGATTCTCCTATTTCAATTTCATTACTTGTAGATTATATATATTATATTGTAATTCATTACAACACGATAAATCTTCCATCCTTGTTCATTGATAATATATATCTCATATATCTACGATTTTTTAATGAAATATAAATAGTGCTATTAATGAAATTTAACGTAATTAGCTTAGCCTCGTATAAAATTATATTCATCAAAAAGCTTACGTGATGAATTAAATAAAAATTGGGAAATATTTCATTATACATTACGTGACTTATTTCCAATTAATGAATTACAAGAGATTTTTTTCTTCAAACGTTTCGTTTACAATCTTTATCAGCAAGTATTTGTCACACGCTAAAAAAGGTAAATACTAACTACTCCATACTAATACTTAAACATTTATCAACATTAATTCTATGTCGTAAGGATAGTCATTTTTTTCTTTAAAGTACCTGCTTTCAAATGTCGGTGATTTGATAAAGATTTTGCCTAAGACTTCTGTTTTTGAGGTAAGATTGAGTATATCGAGCTGCCTGGCATATACGATGATAAATTAACCGATTTGGATTTCGCATTTCTTCATTTATATTCCTAGCGTGGAGTATTCTTTATCATACACCTCCACTTGAACAAAACCGAGAACTTTCCGATGTTTTATAGAAGAAAACTTTTCGTATAATAATAATAATAATAATAATAATAATAATAATAATAATAATAATAATAATAATAATAATAATAATAATAATAATAATAATAAATACCATTTGATGTTCATAAAATCTCAGGTAAATATATTTGCTAATTACGACAGAAGGATTTAGTGGTTGAAAGAGGCTATGTTTGTAATATACGTGCATTAACAGAAATTATAAAACTTAAATAAGATTATTGTAAAATATGTTTATTGAAGTAATGTTATTGCTGAAATTGAGAATGAAATTATTAGGAAAATAAATCAAAATATCAATACATACAATAAACTCACTATAAAACATATATTGCATCAGATTATTGCTTATGTGCGGCAAGAACTAGAACTAAAAGATTGCAAAAAAATATAAACTGTAGGCAAAACTTTTGCAAAGATAAATAATATAAAGATAACTCGATAATTGATAAAGATAAGATTCTCATAATTCACGCATTGAGACCGATAAGACATCAGTGGCATATTAAATTATGTAATAATTTTAATATACTTACCAGAAATGTAATCAACGAGTAAAGGATATCAAGGATTTCATTTAAATATTTTAAAAATTCTATTGCTTATATTGTCTAAATATTGCTTAACACAATAGAGTTTCAATAAAAGTAAATCCAAACTTATATCCATAAAAGTGCTGGATTTGGTCAAAAGTTTTATAGACATTTTGTATCCAATAATTCCCGATACTTTTTCTATTTTACATTTTTATCTATAAAAGATTATATCATAATATATTCTATTATGGCCATTGAGGCACTTATATATTGTATTATAATATTTCAATTTTTTATGACGTTAAATTTGTTAAACATCCATCGTTTAAAATTTCAAACGACCGTAAAAAATTGATATTTCATAATCATTTTTACTTTTTCACACAACTTTTTTTTTTGGTTGAAAGAAAAAAAAGACTTTGAATTAGATAATGTTTGACCGCAGATGATACTGGTGAAATTTTCTTTCATTTTTCGATCATTTACATAAATTTGATATAAATACATATTTATCTAATATTTAACAATATTAATTAATCAAATAATATTATTCCTTATAAATAATTATAGAAATTTATTTGTCAATATAATTAAAAATATAATAAACTTTGTCCAAAATTTTAATCACAAAGAGATGTTGAAATTAATTATATTATAATACCGTAATAAAAAATTTATAATAACTTGGTTTGGAAGTATTATTCGATAATCATACATAAATTATCAATAATACAATTAATTTTTGGAATATTAAACAATTTTTAAAATTCATGTTTCGTACAAAAACATTATTCCGCACTGTCATACGTTATTAACAATATTCCTATAATTACTAAATATCGAAAACTATTTAATTACTGTTCTTTAACAATCATACAGTTTTTCAATTATCATTTTTCGTTAATTCACAATCTTGACAAGCTTTTTGGAGTTAGCAACTCACTCGTCAAAAGTATAATACAAATTTACCAAAAAGCAATATACTTGATAATTGCCAAATAAATGAAAATATGATTTGACATAATATTCGTTAAGCTAAAATGTTGCTAAATGCATTTATCCAGGCCAATACCGAAACAAATTGATAAATAATTTTTCATCTTGCTATTCAAAGCGTTGAAAATTAAAATTCATATAAATTTTTTTATTGAAAGACTTTGAAATATCAAGTCATGCTGCAGAAAAGCAAATAATTTCTATTTCAGCTTGCAAAAATATGAAAATTCGTATAAAAAGAGAAAAAGAAATGAAATGAAAAAAAGCACACGCGCACGCACGCATGCACGCACAGGATGCTCTAACCGTTACGAATCGTCTTAATAAAAATAAATAAATAAATAATAGTATGAAATGAAGCATGTTGAAACGAACGTATTCTATTCACAAATTTGTGCATATTCATTCATATATAAAGGTATTGAAAATAAATATAAATAGTCGGAAATCTCATTTTGCTCTACTTTATACCACGAATACTTAAATACACACGCACGCACATGCACAAGTAATACAAATATTACAATAATTAATCTTATTCTGTTGTATAAAAGTATATCTGTAATTACGTGAGAAGTATTCAATTAGGAAATAAATTATAAGCTTAGATTTATTTTAAACATATTATTATATACACTGCTGATTGCTTGCAAACTAATTCTGTAATACTGAATTTCCATAGCCTTGTTACACTGTTTTTCATATTATTATAACCTGATAAATAAAGAAATTAAGTAAAATGAAAACGATTACGCAATTATTTATCATCATTTTTCATCTTTATGAATGTTACACTTTAATCTTAATTTGCGACTCTTTTATAAACGTATGTGCGATGACTTTAAATAGACTTTAAAACGTTTAACATTCAAAAGTTAAAACTAATTTTATTATTTGCTTTAAATCTTGTATTAAAGAAATATTAAATAAAAGCTATTTAGAATTACATTTTATTTACACGATATTAATGAGAAAATTTTGCGTTAATCATCGTCGTGTACAGTACGTTTTATTCTTTGTAGATACTACCGGATGTTTTACTTCCACAGACCAATGGCTGAACAACATTTTCTTCATACGGTTAGTATCATTGCACTGAGTTATCAATCCATCATCAATTCATCGCATCCTTTTAAGCGATTACTCTTTTATATTATTATTTTACTCGTTCGTTCCTAAAGCAATTCAGATTGCGAATTAGAAAAGTTTATATATATATATATATATGTATGTATGTATGTATATAAAAAAAGAAAAAGAATAGAAAGATCTTATAAAATAAATATAGTAATTAATGATGCGATGAATATCAATTTGCAGCCTAAAATTATAATTATACCTTTTTCTATAGGGCAATGATAGTAGTATTCATACGTTTATTGAAGTGATTGTTTTTTTTTTTTAGGAAAGTTTGTACGAATCGTTTCTATTTTTTGACATTTCGAATGACATTGAAAAATTGGCCCAAGATTGATAATTACGTAGGCACATTATGGGAGATAATCATTTTAAAACTCGTATCTGTGAAATGTTTAATTTGAAATATTTACTCTAAAACTTAATAAGTGCGCTCTAGCTTGTACAAATAGACACTTTGATTACAATGATATATATATATATATATATATATATATATATATATTAGAATGATTAAACAGTTATGATTCTCAATTTTTGTAATAAATAGAAGAAAAGGAAATAATTTCAATATTACGTATGTCTCGTGTCGTTAAGAGAAATTTATCGTTTATACATTATAAATGGCATAAAATTAATAAATATCTGTCTTGTAATTCGTAATACGAGGAGAGGAGAGTGAGTCAGAGACAGAGAGAGAGAGAGAGAGATAGAGAGAGAGAGAGAGAATGAGTGAGAGAGAGAGAAATGCGAAATTAATATTATAAATAAGATAAATCTTCGAGAAAAGTTGTTTTACGTTTCTTAGTTATGATGCCGATAGAAACTTGCTTTAAATAAAATCAATATTAAAGACGACGTTGTATTGTCTTTGGAAGTTTCAAACAACATTACGTAAGTAGTGCGAAGCAATGTGCAATTTAATATTGCTTTTTAACTTGATTAGGGTTTGGACTTTCCTTTCGGAAAGGACCCAATTGATTGAACTTGGAAGATTGTCTGCATCGTGGCGATGGTGCTCTCGAGTAAATTATGTTAAATGTTACTTTTAAAAGTTCCTTATAAAAGTTACGCTTCAGTTAAATAAAACAACAATAACAAAAGTCAAAAGCAATAAACACGGGGAAAGAATAGAGAGACAAAAAAAATGATTTTCAATTTTTAATTCGTAAAAACGTAAGGTTTCGAGATTATTTAAAGTTGGAAAAGGTGTATAAATTGTGCTAACTTAATCACACTGGCTTTAGTAGTATCATGAAAGTGGGAACTTCAATCCCACACCCTTACAAAAGAAGCTTACAAACAACAAAGATCGGAGAGGTAATAAAGCGACGAGGTTCGCACTTTTGTAGAAGTTGTGCTCGACCTGTAGGATTAAAAATAAAGGCAGTTTTTTTTTCTTTCCTGATATTTCGTTTATAATGTGGTGAAAAAATTTACCATAATGGTTCTGAATTGGCAAGAGGCCGCATTATGTTAAAGTAATTTGCAAAAATAATCCTGCGGGATAAATTATTGCTGTTGTATATTCCGTTATCGTTGGCTCGAACAATTAGGTTTCGTTGATGTCCAAGTGCATAGCTACACAAAGGTGACGTAATTCTTTAATAAATTATCACAATGCGTATTTACAATGCGAATGGCCAATCAAATATTTTGAATGGAATTTTAGGCTGTGATAGCACTAGTTTCCAGGCAAGAATGATATTTTTTTGTCTTCTTATGGAGAAATCGATTGCCCCTACTGTTATATAAAATACTGATGCAAATGGGGGAAAAGTTGGCTAGAAACGGCAGATTGGACGAATATTGAAATTAAACGTATGATTAATTAATATTCTTCTCGTCTTAATATAATCAAGAAGCTTTCCACGTATCGTTACTCATACATTGTTTTCCACAACATTAATGTACTCATTAATATTTCATTGGCTTCAGTCGACAAATGTAACGATAAATTAGCGAATTATCAAAATAATAAAGCAATTTGAGACTTTCTCGAGCATTAATTTTCTGAAATCTAATCTGTTAAATTCATGTGAGAGCAGTCTATAGTGCATTAAAAATGTTGAATTTTCGTTACAAAGTATGATGTGGCCAACAGATATGACGCGTGATTTGTAATTTACTTTCTACTCTCTCTTTATACGTTTAAGCGTTTTAGAATCTACAATTTTCATGATTATTATTGTCGTAGTCGTCGTTTTCGTCATCATCATCATCATCTTTTTTTCTTTTTCTTTTATCTTCTTCTTCTTCATTGTTGTTACCATCAACATTATAATCGTAATCATCGTAATCATCGTAATCATCGTCATCGTCATAATGTTTAACTTTTTGGACATCGTTTGTTACTACTACTACTTCATCTTCTTTTCCTACTTCATCTTTTCCTTTCTCCTCCTCCTACTTCTTCTCCTTCTTCTCGTTTCATTTTGCGAAATAAGAGCATTTTACTCGGCTTATTATTTTTATAAAAGTAACGGACTTAATTTAAGTAGATCTTGAGTAGAAATCGTTTTTCTCTTAAACCGTACAAAATGCTTTTTAATATCTTATTTAAGATTACTTGTGCCGGTTGAAAGCCATTCCGCAGTCCTCATCGAATGGTCTTGTTAGTGAGTGAAGAGTCAGCCGGAGCGGTGAAAATTTATGGCTTTCGCGCGAATGTCTCTTGAAAAGCAAAATAGTGCGCCCGAGGTAATCGATAAGTATTATGTGTGTAGTGATGTTATGGGTGACTTGATTTGCTTGTGTGTACGAGGGCGAGTAAGACGCGAGTCGCTGGGTAATCGATAGAATTGCCAGAGGAGCGCGCGCACTAATTATAAGCGAATACCCGCTCGCCTAATTATTAATTACGCTACTTGGCTAATTAATCGATGGAGGTGTTATCGAATGTCGTATTTACGTATTATAGGTGCGTGATAATTTAAAATTCAATATCTTAGCTGCGCACAAGGGCAACGAGACACGAGACGAGCCAGCTGCTTTTATCGCTTGTTTATTTAATTAGAAGTTTATCGAGCCGAGCTAGTTATTCGGGCTCTAATCTTTCGACTGTCGATATTTAACGGTGAGCATGGGACGAGGAGGCCGCCGAGTTAGCATTGATCTTTTAATTATCTGCATATCGACTGTTTTGTCGTTTAAATTTCAAGCAAACTCATGTATAAATAAAGATACGAGTGCGTATGGAGAAGGCGAAGGGTGTACGAGCGAGGGTAATATTATGGGCAAATGTTGGTCGCCGTGTGACCGTGTGGGTCGGCAAAATAGTCCGTTACGTAAAGTCATAGGTTTTGAAATAAAGTTTGAGTAAAATTCGAATATACGTGCTAAGCTGAGTACATTCGTATAAATGTATAAGTGTAGCGTTTGAATATTATGATAATCACTTGTGGTGGTAATTGTATGGTGAAAATTTATAATTAATAATAAATATTTCGCTTCAGTCACGGTCCAGTGCCCGTCATCCTCGATCCTATGCAACAGTCATCGTGGATTAAATAATCAAATATTAAGTTTACGTGTTCACGATGTCAAGCCCCCCATTGATAAACGAACAATAAAACATGTACCATGGAAATGGAATGGAATCGAATGAAACGCACAGGGCTAATGAAGTAAGCGAATTTTGAGGATCGAAAGGATTTTTACACGAATTTCGCTCGAACATGCGAATACTCGAGGAGTCGATGTTTCTAATTTAGATTAGGATGTGCCTGGGAATAGATAAATTTAGTAATAGAACGCGGCACTCGCATTACGTAAAAAAATGAAGAGAAAAAAATAATAAGTCACCTTCGAAAAATCTTTAATTATCGAGTCGGCTAACGGGCGAGGCCGTACTTGATGAGCTTGAAAGAAAAGAGGCGTTCACTTAAAAAGCAACTTTGTTTCGCGCCATCTCCTCGTAAACCTTGCGCGGAATACCAATTAATGAGCGAGATTTCTTCGGGAGTGAAGTAACACGGTATTTTTGAGCCATTAGTAAAAATAAAAAAAGGAAAAATAAAATCCCAATCGAGCGGCGGGAAGGGGAAGAAGCGTCGGTATGGTGGACCGACGAGTGGCATGGGACACTTTTGTTGCCTGTGTGCGTGTGCGTGTGTGTGTCTGTTTGTGTGCTTGAAGGAAGACGCACCGCTAATGATCGCACCTTTTCATCCGGCTAATCTTGGCGACTCCCCGCCCAATCAATTTCTACATGCAAGCATTAAATAAACAGACAAGTGTCTTACCGATGTTCTGCGTAGCTTTCGCACGAATTCGCACGAGGCTCGTTCTTTTTACTTTTTCTTTCACTCACTTTTTGCCCTCTTTCTCTGCCTCCCTTTATTTTTTAGCTTTTTTCTTTATTTATTAATTTTATTATTACTTTTGTTTTTATTATATTTTTGCTCATTTCCGGACACAACAAATACGAGAGAGCGTGAGAGAGAGAGAGAGAAAGAGAGAGAGAGAAAGAGAGAGTGTGTATGGAACTCGCGCGCGTTCGCGTTCGCCTCTGAGTGGTTGTGTATGAGATGGAGTTAACAGAACATGAGGAGAGGAGACAGAAACAGAGAGAGAGAGAGAGAGAGAGAGAGAGAGAGAGAGAGTTTGAGTGAAGAAGAGGCCATTGCCCACTCACCGGGGGGAAGCTCGTTAATTACGCTCCCACAGGATTGGGCCGCGCGACCGCGTCCGGCTTATCAACGCACTTTTTTATCGGCCTATCCACAACTGTAGAAACAAAGTAAACCATGGGGAGATGAGAGGAGAGGAGAGGAGAGTGAGAGAGTGAGAGAGTGAGAGTGAGAGAAAGAGAGAGAGAGAGAGAGAGCGAATGGATCGATCCTTGAGGCATTGTGTCGCGGCTATTTTTAATTGCGTGCGTACGCGCACAAGTAGCACAAGCAGTCGCTTCTTGGCGATTATTGAGTGGAAATAAATACGCGTTCGTATCACAACAGCCCCCTTCCCCTATAAACATACTAATGGCCGACTCCCGTTGATAAGCCGGCGGTTGAGACTTATCGGGAGGCCGCCGCCGCGGCTTCTCGTCAAGGCCCGACCGAAGAATCGTCTAATTCCCCGAGGCCGAGACGCGCCAATGGCAAAAAGGAGCATCAGGAGGGCCGAGAGCGTCGCAGACGCGGCGACGGACGAGGGAGATAAAGGGGTCCGGAGGTAAGGAGGGTTAGTAGCCGTTGTAACGCTATCGAGGCTGTCGCTGTACATCACGTCGACAGCATCCTAGCGCGGCTGCAGCACGGAGCTGCTCCTTCTCGTTTTCTCGCTTTCTCTCGGCTCGCTGGACACGCTGCGAGCAGTCCCCCGACGAAGGATGGGTGAGGTCGGGCCGACGGGGGTACCGATCGGCAGGCAAAGGACTGACGCGCACGCGCGAGGGAGTCGAAAGCGGAAAGCGCGGCGGCGAGTCTAGGCTCTAGGTCGAAATTAACGAGTACCAGCTTTACGCTTAATTGAGTCGGAGGCGCGAGATAGGCGCGCGCACGCGAATTAGCCTGTAAGGGAGGCTGGTTGTATCGGGCCGATCGGCTTTTACTGCTCAAAGCGTCCCACGCGCGGGCGCGCGCGCGCCTGTCCACAATGGAGCGGGAGGCAGGAGGAACAGGAGGAGGGGGGAAGCCGATGAAGAGAGCCAGCAAGAGCATAGCGTGGACGTGACTGCGAGCTATATCTCATTGGGAGAAGGAGGAGGTGACTTTAATGTGCCCCTCGTCTCGCTTTGTCTCTCTTGCTCCCGCCCCCGCCACCACCCCACACCGCGCAAAACCGAGTAAGATCGTTAATCTTCTCAGCGCCGATCGCCCTCGGATAGTAATTGTTACGTTCTCGGCTCTGCTGCTGCCGCTCGGACGCCGGTGCGCTCGCAGTAGAAGTGCGGAATTGCGAGCGCCTTCTCCCTCCTTTTTGTCTCACACTCTCACACACGCACACACATACACACTCTCTCTTTCTCCCACACACACACTCTCTCACTCTCTCTCTATCTATCTACCTATTTCTCTCACTCACTAACTCTCCCACCCCCTCTCTCTCACTCTCTCTCTCTCTTTTTATTTGTGCGAGCGCGCAACGACTCATAAATTTCGGGTTCCCGCCCCGAAATCGACGCGCTTCGAGATACCAGACGTGAACGAGCTGGAAAAGAAGATGTCGAGTCAAGAGAGAGAGAGAGAGAGATAGAGAGTGAGTTGGGTAAGGGGGGTGAGTCAAGGGGATGGGGATGGAGTGATGGGAAGAAAGGGTGGAAGAATGAGAGAGATAGAGAGTGAGTGAGACGGGATCAGAATCAGAAGCAGCGGTAGGATGAGGCGACGGAGAAGTTGGAGGAGGAGATGGGGAAGCCCGTCGGAGGAGTCAACAGGCCGCGATAAGCCAAGAGAAATAGGTGAGAAGGAAAAATGCAAATTGACACGGCGCTCGTTCAAGCGACTTTATCGTGAGTGTAATGCTCGACTTTATAGCCCGGCGCGAAGGGAGCGCGCGTGCGAAATTTGTACCCGGAGGAGGACGGGAGCGCGGCTGAGTGCGACTCTTAATCTTCCTCGCGCTCACTGGGGAAGGGAGACGGAGCCGCGACACGAGAGAAGAGAAAAACCAGTTCCCGGCCGGTGGACTGAACGCGAGAGTCAGCGAGGGAGACAGAGATAGAGCCAGATATAGAGAGACAGTAGAGAGACAGACACAGGGGACAGAAACAGAGACACACTGCGTGACGGGGGGGGGGGGGGGAGAAAAGCGT
>NW_011948416.1:12861260-12873102 GCF_000503995.2 Ceratosolen solmsi marchali | reverse complement strand
GGGGGGGGGGGGGGGGGGGGGGGGGGGGAAGAAAGACGTTACACGGCGATCCTTTCCGAATATTCCTGGATTCAAGTTAATCGAGACGAGAGCTCGTTTTCGCCGTAGTGCTGGTCCAGCCTCGTTCTTGTCTTAATTCTGGAAATAGCGGTGGCCCTCTTCTTCCTCCTCCTCCTTCTCCTCCACCTTCTCCACCTCCTCCTCCTCTTTCTCCACCATATCTCTTAGCTCTCGCTGCTGATGCTGCTGCTGCTGCTGTTGTTGTTGCTGCTGCTGTTGCTGATGTTGTTGCTGATGCTGATGCTTCGCCAACGACGACTTTAGCCTACAAATAATGGGGGAAAGGTCGGGTTGTCGTGCAATGCTCGGCAATAAATGAATGATACACCAACGATCTGTACAAACGAACGCACTTCATTTAAATAGTCAAGACTCTTTTACAAGAAATATTACAATTACACTTATTACAACGAGAGACAGCAGATGCGTGCCCGTAGGCAGCGCCGCAACACTCATTTCTTTACTTCCTTGCCCCTTTTTCATGCCACCTCGGGATTTGCTCCAATTCCGCACGAGACGGGATTGCAGTCGAGGGGAAAGGAACAACGGACCTGAACGGTGACACGAGCTGGTGTGGACAGTTTGTTTCTTGCTAATTATTATACACGCTCATCGTTATTTAGGACTAGTTCGCTCGGTCGCTCGCTCGTTCGCGCGCGCACTCACACTCGAAAGTATGCAGACAGGCGGACAGACAGGCGGGCAGGCGGACGAACAAACAGGCAGGCAGGTAGACAAACGGACAGGCCCTCGACATCCAGAGACGTACGATGGCGGCTGTGCGGGGGGGGGGTGTAGGAGCCGTGCCAGTCCCGCTGTCCTTGGGAGTGCGACCTTCCGGAGGTAGGTCAGCGGTCGTGCTTGGTGAGCTCGAGGGGTTGCTGCTCGAGCCACCGCTCGCGCCATCCTCCCGGCGAGTCCTGCACCTGAATCTCTTCGTCGTCCTCATCGTCGTCGGTGGGCTCCGGAACTGCTGCCGGCGACTCCTCCGCGAGCAGCTGGCTGATGGCGCGGAAGGCGCTCGGCTTCTGGGGGCGCTCGACCGCGCGAAATGCACTCTTCTCGCCGCTCCCGAGGCCGGCCAATCTTCCGGCAGCCCCCGAGTGCGCGGACGGGCCGACGGCACTCGCCCCGGGGTTACCGGACCCCGGGTGCGGGGGCGGTGACCGCTTCAGGAGGTTCATGCGTTGGTGACGCCGCCACTTGGCCCGTCTGTTGGAAAACCAGACCTAAGAGTCACGACGTTAGCTCTCGTTATAAGACGCAGACACACAGTGAGGTTCGGGTCTCCTCGTTGCTTTCGCTTTCGTCGGGTCGTGATGATGATGAAGGGAGCGGTTTATGAGAGGGGGAGGGAAGGGGTTTGGTCGTTAGTAGCGGTGGTGTGGCAAGGGGAGCGATTTCTTAGAGCGGACGTCGATGCCTGCATTGGGACGTTACGCCTATGTCACGAGGTGGATCTGACAGCCGGGGGCCGCAGGGATGGCGGCGACGATGTCGACGGGGCGAGGGGCTGCGACTTGACCCCGTCTCGGGTTCCGCACTCGTACGACTGCGATGCCGCGCTCCTGCGATCCTCGGGGCCAATGTCTTTATGGGACTCGCGTGAATAAAGTTGATGTGGCTGATGGCCCGATTTGCGCCGAGAGTCGGATTTTTTCACCAGGCTTAGTCATTCGAAGGATGCGTTACATCGCCAGCGTGGGAGTCATTATTGCTTATAACTGACATTGCTTTCAGCCTGAATTGTAAGTCGGAAAGCGTCGGAACCGCAAATCACCGTCGAATCTTTTTAGGAACCGCGAAGAGTTTTTAAGGATGCAGTCACGATACGATAAAGCTAAACCGTGAGCTACATTGACCTCTGGCACGTATTGTCGAAGGAAGGGATTTTAATTTCCTTGCGTAAATTGTACTATATCGGCACAAATTCTGCTTGTCGTCTCGTCGTCGGGATCCGCGTTTTGGCCCAAAAGATAAAACGTAAAGTGAACAAAAAAATTGAAAAAAAACGGAAATAAGAAAACTGCATCGATACATCAATAGTCATTGTCCGTTCCTCTTCTAGTAATTGATCCGACCGGCGGGCGAACTTTTTATCCTCGCGTAATAATCTGACAAACGTAACCAATTACGTACTGTCTCAAATTGCGAAAACACTTGAGGAGAAAAACACGGAGAAGAGTAGATAGGCAGCTCAGGACTAACTATTATTGTGTCTCTTGAGTGAACATGAAAATTACTTGTAAACAATCATGAGTAACGCGATGTAAATTATGGCTGCTCACTAATTCAAAATAACCTTGTGTCGTGATAAATTAATCAATTTTTTCGACACGTTTGAATAAAGTACAGCAACGTTATGTTAACGCCTAAAAATTACTACAATGATACGTAAAAAGAATGCTTGCAATTGCTAATGTTCTATTATTAATTGCGTAACACGATACTTTTTCTTAATTTACCATTTATATTATCATTATTATTGTCAAAGTACTATTATATATAATCGGTAATTGCATCAAGCATTTTTTTTTATACTAAGCGAGCATAGTATTCTCTACGTCCGAATGTCATTTACCGTCAGTTTCGAACAATACCTTTCATTACGATTTCACGGTCTAAGAAACAGTGACTAGGTTAACGCGCGTAATAAAGAAGTTGAATATAGAATACCTGAGTGCACGCAAGATGAACGCCATTGCAATCGAAGACTTATTAGAGCAAGTATTTATAAGCTATACATAAAGACAGGCAGGCACACACGTATGCATATGTGTTGGGGGGGGGGGTGAAAATGAAAAAATTTACCCGATTTAGATGGCATTGCCCGTAATTGACTTTTCATATATTATTAATGTCGTTCAAAAATTCATCCTTCAAAAATGCTACCGTACGTCAATCCGGTGGTATAACAAATTTTTTACTTTTGGCTACTCTAGTCCTCGACTTTTTTTCAGAAGCTCTGACGTAATTTTATCGGGCATCCCGATCTTTGAGAAGAAATCTCGTGCTGAGAAATTTAAAGGAATACCGCTCCTTCAAAAGTTGAATTTTAAATTAATCTGTTTTGCTGGCAATAACAGTGGCGAAGATGTGGGTTCTGAATTTTTGAAAAAAGAACCATCGACACTGATGCACACGAAATGACGAAACACAGGTTTCGTTAACTAAGTCGCGTTAAATCGCGAAAATAATATGCAAACGGACTTGCGAAGTAAGTAATAAAAAAAAAAAAACATGAGAATAACCATACCAATTCTCGTGCACATTCGAACGTTTCGCCCGAATGAGAGACGGGAAGAGAGAAAGCGAGAGAGAGAGAGAGAGAGAGAGAGAGAGAGAGAGAGAGAGAGAGAGAAAGGAGGGGCGAGAGACGGCCGGGAAGAGTCTCGTTCGTTATCACGTGGCCGAAAAAGTCTCGAAGAGGAATGATCGCAAGTTAGAAATAGGATACGTTTGCCGCTCGTCTTGTTAAGAATTCGCCCGATTGAGATCGGAAATTTGACAAATGGCGAGCGACTTGTGCATCGTTTGGAAACGAGTCGAAGCTCAGGAAAGGTACATTCCTGGAGCGACCAAGACGACTGGAGACTCATGTCACGAGGAAAAGGAGAAAATGCAGGTAGAGCGAAGGAGGCGATCGGTGTCCGCGACCGGGCCCAACGGGCCGTGCGCAATTTGTTCACGCGTTAATGCATAGTGCTGCTTTGTACTCGAATCGATTCTTGAGCGCCGCTAGAACATTAAAACCACACGCAGGATATACGTTTTCGATTGTCTCGCGTTTCAACCCCAACGGGCGGCTCGATTTTCACTCTAAGAAAGAGACGCGTGAATTTTTGGGCGTTTGGTGGGGTTGGTGGCAGTGGCTATGTGTGGCGAGGGGCGAGGGGGGCGGAGAGACAGGACGAGGGACGGGCCAGGGCTGCTCGTAACGGGGTGGGGCTCTGGGACTTACCTGGACCCTCGCCTCGGACAGCGAGGTCTTGGAGGCAAGGCGCTCGCGCGTCGACACGCACGGGTAGTGCGAGCGCTCAAACTCCTTCTCGAGCTCCTCCAGCTGCTCCGGGCTGAAGGTCGTGCGGTTGCGCCGGAACTTGGGCTGCTCCGAGCCGTCGAGGCTTCCGTCCTCGCCCTCGCCGTCTGCCAACAAACACAGCCGAACTGCTTTTTTCACTCTGCACCTCCAGCGGACCGTTATTCCCTCCGCGGTACCCTGCCCACCCTCCTCCCATCGCTACACCCCTTCGTCCCCCGTCCCCCTTCCGGCTTAACCCCTCCCACCCAATCCTCCAACACCAACCACCCGTATACCTACCCTGCGCCCCCGTCCCCCACCGCAGGCCCCTCTCCGCCCCCACCCCTTCCAATTCCCCTGGCTGCCCAATTTCTCTTTATGTTTTACTTACGTGGCGAACCGAGGCTGCCCCACCGAAAATCTCGCTCCGAAACGAGGACGGATGTTAACGTTTCGCGGTTTTCGTGACTCTGTCCATTTACCAGGAATGAGCAGACGCTCGAGCTCCTCTTTTTTCGCGCTTTCATTCCAAACAATTCCGAGCATCGGCTTGGAATTATAATTTGCTTTTAGAATATGATCATGTTTCTCCTGCATCGGTGCCCCTACCTCCCTTTAGTCAAATTTTCGAATAGCAAATTCGAACGCCCGACACGTAAGATCGTTGGAAAAGAATTTTCTCACACGTCATACTTAATGTTCCCCAAGAACTTTTGCAAAATCGTGCGTTGCTTTTTTAAAAGTAAGAAGCAGGAACAGCTATATGGTTTATTCAGCTAAGATATTAATTCCCAACTGTAATATTGACATTCCTTTGTCAGCAATTGGCCAATTTAGGTATTGAAAGAAACGCGTCCCTAATCTTTTTTCGTAAATCAATAGGCCACGATAAAATTAATTGCATTGCATTTGCATAAATCATTGGATCTTCCAATTCAAAATATAATTTTCATTTTAAGCTGTGTAAGTAATGAGGTCTGTTAAAGGCATCGGACGATTTCATTCCAAAAAATTAAAAATTCCCAAACTCACTACACGTAGAGTATTTAATTATGTGTATCGACGTATGTTAAATAAAATCCCATATGGGAATTACTTTTTCATGTGTGTTTTATTATAAACATTTCGTTATCGACTTTATCAGGAATTAGTTCGTTTATTTTCTTTCGTACGGAGTTTTACGATACCAAACTTTACTTGCTCGAGCATGTTATCGAATTTTTTTCCATTTAATTATTTTAATTTAGATCTTTATTATAATATAGGCCGTTTTATTTTATGTAGAAATATTAAATGATGAAACTAAATTATGGACGACAGGGTCGATGTCATCAATAATCGAAATTTCGTAAATAAATTACAAAAAATAATCGAATGAATTTACAAGTCCCGATGGAAATAATAATTTGATGAATATATTCCAAACCTTTGTAATATTGTTTGATTAACACATCATTATTACTTATACAATTGATGTTTAGAAATTCACTCGTTGCGAGGCTCATCTTCGTATCATTACGTCGAAATTTTTTCTTTAACTAGTACTAATACCCTTGACGTTAAAAAATAATTAAATATTTTATCTTCATGACTCGGGATACTTAAATTTTTCAAAATTAAAATTCACTCGCAAAGTGAGGATTACTTTTTTCGCCAACAATTTCATTTACCTAAATCCGATATTTGCTTGTTAATTAATTAAATCGCTCTTGTTTATACAAATTTCAATTTCCAATAGTCCAATCCGTCACTTTGTACATATCAATCGAAAAAAATAGAGCTCCGTGAGTATGAAAATATGTGTTAAATGTGATAGTATAAAACGCTTGAATTGATTCAATTACTATATCCATTTGAAATCAATATATGTTAAACTTAATTGAGATAACGAGTCTCGAAAATTAAGTGAATACATAATTGATCTTGAATTAACATTTAGATAATAAATAATATATACTTTACAACATTTTATTTAATGATAATTGTTATATAATTGCTTGCGTTTTCGATAAATTTGCGCGCACTTACGCATACACCAATATATAAATATATATATATATATATATATATATATTTTTTATTTTATTGTCAAGTCATCGATTTTATTTGTATATTAATGACTGAATAAATAATAAAAGGCTAATTTATACTGCTAAATCTAGACTACTTTCGTTTACTACGTTTATCTCCAAATATGTCTTCATTTAGACACACGTCATTTTCGTAAAACTAATGAGGTTTCATAATTTTTATATTATCCTTTAGAAGACGTTAAATTGATTTCATACATTACGTTCACTTTAACTATATTATTTGCAACATATAAAGCATTGACACAAACTATATAGAACAATACTCTAAAATAATATTGAAACAGTCTCTCGAACCTTACCTCTACATATATTCATAATTTCATAAGCTTTTTCTCTATGAAAGATTTTTTATTTACATTACTTGTATTTATCATGCATATTATACATCTCAACGAGCCGATCATATTGAAGTTATATTCTTTATTTGAACAACCATGTGAAAGATCGAAATGGTAAAAGTCGTCCACCGTGCATAAATTAAATCGATATTTAACAATAACGATAATTAGAATGATATTTTTATAACGTACCTTTTCAAAATTAAGTTAACGAGTAACGCGATACGCTTATTATCGTATATTAAAACAAAACAAAGAAACAAAAAAACAAAAAAACAAAAAAACAACAAAGTAACAAGTTTCTCTGGCGATTTGTATGTTACTTTGTAAAATATATTTGAATTAGGCTTTAACATTTTTTCAATTCTATTAGTCACGCTTCCAGGTTAAATTTTTTACAGATCGGCACCAAAAGAGATTGAGTACCGAACTAAAAAAAAATGCCTCTTAAATGCCCAATCGGTGACGTAAGTAATTCACACGAGTTAGCTTTTCACGACTTAATTGCATTATTCATAGCTGCTAAGTGCTGTATCTAATTGTGCTTTGTTGGTCGTTCCTTACTTTCACTACCGCTTACTATCCACTTTCAGCACAACATAAAACACGGACACCAACTTTTTTGTCACAGCTTGAACCGAATACCGCGATAATCTCTTATAAATATACTGGCTGAAACTCCCGTGCACCATTTCCTTGAAACTGGGCGATTTGAAAGCGAGTCAACAAAAAGCATTTATTAAACATGGAATTTAAGTACGCTTATCGAATTACGTACAATATCAAAATAATTATGCCTGCTAAGCGGTCTTTCTAACTGGAATGATGGATTTTTTGTTTGCTAATTATGCCTCTGTAACACCACATGCAAATCACAAGTACATTCATCAATCGAACGGTAAAATTACGTTAACGAGATGAAGTCACTCTACGAATTTTCTAATTGCGGATAATTAAGTAGAAATGAAAATATGCGTGTATAATTAGAATTTTTATATCCTTCCATTAGAGCACTGTTCGCATTGACAATGATTTAACATAAGAATTTTGGGCATCGGCCAGTTCTTCCATGAAATCCTGCCTGATAATTTTCAAGTAGCGACGTTACTAAGCATTGAATTGAAAATAAACTTTTGCCAAATGCCCGAATTTCGTATTATAATTAATATTCATTTTTGACACTTTCTGTCGAATCAGCACTTGCCTTCGGAATATTATCTTAATTTTGTCTTATTAACGTAATATAATATCTCAAAAGATATTTAACGCTTAAACGCTTGAATAAAAAAATAACAAGACCGTGTCGTGGAATACTATTTAACATTTGACGTTCGTTTAATGCATTATAACACGCGCGAGAGAGTGCGAAACTTTATTACACTGTACTACGACACCGCCATTCTCGATCATCCACGGAAATGGATCAGTCACAAGCAAACGACTTCCGTCTCTAGGTGCAGCCACTCGTCCAATTCATCGTCAAATGACAAATATACAAAATACGACGACAATTTCGTCCGCGCCCACCAAACTGTTCCTCCCATCCCCTGCCGAAACGTAAGTAAGGAGACTCACCCTGGTGGAGGTATCCGCGTGCGATGGCGTCGACGGCGTGAAGCGCGTGCTCGGGGCTGGCTGCAGCCGCTGCCGCCGCCGCTGCCGCCGCCGCAGCAGCAGCCGCCGCGGCCGCCGCCGAGGGTAAAGGCGGCTGGAGGAGAAGCGCGGAGGCGGGGCCGGCGATACCAGCGGGCAGAGCCCCGGGGAAGAGCCAGGGGTGCGCTGGACCGGGAGCTCCGGGCCAGCCGCCTGGGCCGTGTTGCTGCTGGTGCTGGGCTGCCTGTTGCTGAACCTGGGCAACCTGTTGTTGTTGCTGTTGCTGTTGCTGTTGTTGTTGCTGCTGCTGTTGCTGTTGCTGCTGACCGGAGCCAAAGTACGGGTGAGGGCCCCCGGCGTAGAGGCCGTAGCCCGCGGCTCTGGCGAATTCCGCAGCCGCGCGTTCCGCCGCCCGGTTCCGCAAGATCCTGTTGATGCTACTTACCGACGGCGCCGTCGCGTTACTGCATACACCTGGGCCACACCAACGTTATCGCTTAGTTATTGTGCCGTTGTGTGAACTAGACACGACTCCTAGAATGTACATTAATAGGTGGGGGAGGGGGGTGCATTGCGACGAGATCCGCACCTTTGCTTTATGAATTTACATGCATTTAGGCGCACGTGATGCGATATAAATCGCGCGGTAAGATCTCGATGGGGGAAACTGCTCACACGACTTCTTGAATGTCGAGGGCTTTTAGTTTTTTTTGTATCTACGAGTGTCGCCCCGAGAGATATATTTAGATGTGGATCTGGGCAGAGGTTTAGCAATACCATTATTCAAGTATTAAGTAGGGCCTCGTGTAAAAATTATCGCCTAGAGTTTGCCGAGTATGGTTTCATTAAAACGCGGAGACGAAATTTTGACGAGCAGAATGAGCGACGCACGCGCGCTCGCTTCGATAATGCATTGTTGCGGTAAGTTTGTCATTTGGCTTTGAACGTTGTAATTGTTGACTTGCCTGTGTAATGCTTTATTAATTAATACTGAATAAGAGAGAGAGAGAGAGAGAGAGAGAGAAAGAGAGAGACAGAGAGACAGAGACAGACAGAAAAAGAGAGGGAGGGAGAGAGGGAGAAAGAAAGGTTTTAAATGATTTTAAATGAATTTTGAACTGAAATATTACGCCGATTTAAGTTTGTTGGTCAGTGTCGTTGTACTTCTTACAAGGCAATGAAGATTATTTATTGCCGATTAAAATATTAAATGTACTCTCGCTTCCTCTTCGTCTCAAAACATTTCGCGTTTCAGAAGCTTAAGATATAAAGTTATCTGGAGGATCGTGTACGATGATGCAATGATTTGATATAATATTGCCGGATATATTATCAATTGCATTTTGTCAATAGATTTGATGATACGTTTTATTGTAAATAATGTAGTGCATACACTAAGGCAATGGTTATACCGAACTCAAATGAAAGATAAAAAATAGCAATATCAGGGAAATCTTTAATGTGAAATAATAGTGTTGCGATAATAAGTACTCGCACATGAGGAGCACGATTGGTAGAATATATAATGACAAAATTATGAAAAACGGTATTAAATTTACGACGTCGATATATAGAATTTCCGTGCTATATGAAGCAAATAGCTTAATCAACTCTTGGCTTCATAAATGCGCGCTTCTTATCACAAAAGAGCATCCGTTTTAATAGGCGCGAAAATTCACGAGAGATCAGTTGCGAAGATACAGAAAGGCCAAGCTCGTACTTTAATTCTTATACTTTGCTATGAATTGAACAATGTAATGTCGTACTCGTTAATAATAATGATATTGGCAATATTTGTAATACTCGCTGCGTAAAATATCAACTGACGCTGGTTTGAGAGAGGATAAAATAAACACCAAAAAAAAAATTAAAAAATTAAAAAAATAAGCGCAAATAAGAAACTAGCATTATCGTGATTCAGTTACCAATTTTCAAGCGCTACGACGACCAAAGCCACAATTACAAATTGAAATATGTTAACATTAGTTAATTGCAGCGTTGTTATTTGCCTACCGAACTAATGATGCTGCGCGACCGAGACACGAACAGATCGTAAATTCTAACGTGCATTTTTCTCGATTATTGCTTTTATACGTGTGTACGCGGCACTAAATGCAGTTGGGTATCTCCATTGAATATAGATAATGACGAGCTCGGACGGTTAATTCGTAAAGCGAAATATTTAAGGAAACCGCAAGGTCGGACATATGGACCCTGTCCATTCAAATATCCGTACGTGTTACAGCGCGGTGAGTCGGTATTTCGAGGGCTAATAGACTTTTCTAATAACTTTATTCCAGCGATGTAACCCACTTATCGGTGGGCAAGAGTGGCGCGGCACCGTAGCAACCTCCCTTTGATATTCTAATAAACGACGCAATGCTCGAGATTAATGTCGCGGCGATAAAAAGCCAAGGGTGCCGCATTATACCGAGACATACCTTAAGGAAAAAACATTATTAATGTACGCGTGGAATAAAGGAAGCGCGAGACTCGAGTGAATTAACTGCCTTGCCGCGTTAGGAAACTCGGGGGATCATCGGCTATGGTCGACTACATTCAGTACTCTCTTCCAACGCACTTACCCTCGGATATGAGTCGTTCCCGTATCTCCCAGGCGAATATGGTCGGATTCTCTCTCTTGTACTGCTCGATCTTGGAGACGACGGCGGGCGTCGCTACCTTGGGCTTGCTGCCGCCAATGAGGCCAGGTGGGCGGAGGGTACCTGCGAACAGAGAGAAAGATTGAGGGATGTGAGGGCCGGCGATGCTGGGGGGACAATAGCCGTGCAGCTAATTGGAGCGCGACCCGCTCAGCCGAATTACCCATTCGGGGTGGGCTCTGTGTTTCAAGTGCGTGAGTGCGTGAGTGCGCGCGCCCAGCGAAATTTCTTATTTTTCAAGGTGCGCATAATTTGAGCTTTTGAGCGAGGCTGGGGAAGAGGTAAAGGGCGGCGGCCGAGGTAAGAAAGGAGGAGGCACGTTCGCGATTCCCTTTTTCTCGCTCGTTGGCGGTGCGTGCGCGCTCACGCGTACCGTTATTAATATAAAAATAATGGCGTGTCGCTCGCGAACCGTGGGCAAACTCGCGTGCGCTCTCACGGATCAAGTGCACATGCTAATGGCCGCCCGCCGGCGAAATCTCTCTCCCCACCCCACCCTACCATCTCGCCGGCTTTTGTTTGGGCGCCCATCCTGGCCATTTAATAAAGGAAACCGCACAAATCGGTCAATTATCATGCGCGCGGCTCCCGCGTGAATGCTTGACCTCGCGTGCGCAAAGAGGAGGAGGTTGAGGAGCAGGAGAAGGAGGACGACGACGACGACGAGGAGATGGTGTCGGTGGTGGTGATGGTGATGGTGCTGTTAGCGATGGTGGTGGCGGTGGTGATGGTCATGATGGTGGTGGTGGCGAATGGGGTGCGGTGCGGGGTGGAGGGGGAAAAGAGAATACAGCAGGCCGCGCACGGGGAATCGATTCTCATCGCGAGGCGTTCCGCAACCGAGTCGAGAACGCGCCGGCAACAAAAAATTCCCCTCCTCGGGCCACTGAGGAGCGCTGGTCCTGACCGAGAGGCGAGCCGAGGAAGCCGAGAAGGTGGACAGGGGCCGGGGGCTGCGAAAAACGGGCCCCGCGCACCTTTTTGCGGATGGCCGGCGATCGCGATTACGGCCGCTTTGCGCCTTCATATATCACTGCCTCCTTTATACTCCCGTCCTCGAATCCCCCCCCCCAA
>NW_011948416.1:12760944-12861218 GCF_000503995.2 Ceratosolen solmsi marchali | reverse complement strand
ATTCCCCGTCTTTCCCTTACCCCCCTACACCTCGCCACTCGACGTCGCCCTCTATCCGCTGCAACACCAGCACGCCTCAATTTACGCAAATATCAAGATCGATGATCGTTCCACCTCGGCTTTACACTTCGGCGGGACCTTGACTGCCCCAGCCATCGCTCGCTCCCCCTGGAAAATCGGGCCTCATCATTGATTTCGAGATTCTCGATAAATTTCAATATATTGCCACCGCGCATATTAACCCTAAGAGCCCCTACATTATCTCCTTATTAAATGTTAATTTAAAAGTACGTGACTGGATTGCCCATCCGCGCTCCCGTACTCGCACACCTCCGTAGGTAGAATTTATTATATCGATGACTGGGCGGCAATCGAGCTGACTTCTTTTTTATTTGCGCACGTTTTTTATGGACGATTCTAGTGGAACAGTACGCGTATTGTAAATTTTGCTGAACAATGCGAGATCTTAAACTCCAAGTTTATTTTGCGTTTCATTAAAATATGTATACGTATCTCAGTGGATAAGAAGACTTGGAACAAGAATAAATACAAACGAAAGCATGCTCCCACGTCTGTCCACGGGAGGACTCTCTCTCTCTCTCTCTCTCTCTCTCTCTCTCTCTCTCTCTCTCTCGTGTCTGAAAAGCATTTTCCGTTTGTCAACGACTCCTGTCGCAATATTCTTACAGAATAAAAATCTCGGCAAAAATTATCTCCAACCCCAAGCAACATTGTGTATTTACAAAAATATTTATAAAACTATTTTTTAAGGTGGCCTACGCCGCTTTAATTGCAGGATATTTGCTTTGAGTAGAGGCCGTAAGATTTTTTCATCCATACATAAAGCACATCGCTAAGGAAGAATCTTTTTTATTTTATTATTGAAGAAAAATGATTGTTTAAATTTCTCGCCATAATTACCCCCTTTTTAACGTATGAAAGGAACATTACAATTTGTTGAAAAAATCTGTCAATGAGAGTAATTTTGTACGCAGCACTGATCTTATTACTATAATTATGTATTGAATTCGAGGTAGCCTTAAAAATTGGGAATACAAAGGAGCAGGTTAAATAGCAGTCAATTTCTGCCTACGGCTTACACGTTAAAAACTTATGCTTTTTTTCTTTCTTTCTCTCTTTCTTCCCTTTTTTTCGTCTTCTTTTTTTTCTCCCTTTTTTCCTTTTGCTTTTTTTATATATAAGTTTTGACATGCTCAATTCTCTTGTAGTATTTACATGCGAAAAATATAATTTGAAAATTCAAATTGAGTGGGGAGTATCGATAAAAAAAAGGAAAACAATAGAGAAATTGCGCGTTTAAAGTATAAGCATCTTTAGGACGAGCGTAAAGAACCTTCGCGTCGTTATTAATTTATATTTAAATAAATTATTTTTTGTACTCGATGCGCGATCGCTATGTATTTGCATGAAACTTTCAATTTGGCATAATCTGATTAAGTGTACAGCCGATATTTAAATCAAATGCTTTTAAGTAAGAAAGTAAGCGACATGATAATTCTCGAATAATAATAATTCGTTATCCTTATAATTTCCTGTAACGGAAATGCCTTCCAAAATATTATTTCAAATGGCGTTCGATATTATCATTATCATTATCATTATTCTTATTATTATTATTATTATTATTATTATTATTATTATTATTATTATTATTATTATTATTATTATTATTAAACGGTAACAATTATAATCAAGAATTCATCGTTACGAGTGCAATATCCGTGTGAGAATTGAGAATTTTGTTGTCGGGCTGCAGCGTACATTGACAGCGAATGACAATAAAAGAAAGATGAAAGAAAAAAATTAAGAAATGGTAATCTTTTAAGATCGCAATTTAAAACACATAAAGGTTATGACACGTATGCAGGTCTTTCTTGTATGGAAAGCGATAGTTTTTGCAGTAGTCGTTTATCGTCGAGTTTCAATCTCAGAAGCGAGAATCATCGCTCTACTAAGCTTTTATTTATGTTGGTAATATCAGGTGGCGCCTCTTAACGACCAAAATTTACACGCATAGTTGCCAGGCCTAAAATTACCTGCCCCAAGATTCTCCCAATGTGTCAAACAGCTAAGTACATAAAACATGTAAGAAACAAAAAACAAAAACCAAAAAAAAAAATCGTTATCGCTTATGTATTGGATAATAGCTGCTATTTGGAAAAAGAGAGGGAGAGAGAAAAGATTATATAATCGGTATTATCCTTGAATGAAAATCGAACGAGGGCAAGTAATTCTACGTAGCGAACTTTTTTTTTAAACAAACGTATGAATACTAACACGTGCTTTATTATATAACTAATTAAATTAAATTATTGTTCTGCTTTTAGCATAAAAGTTAACTGAAAATCGAGATTCCAGTTGTGATAAGCTCATGCGATTTTATTTCAAGTAGGTAGTAAATTTTCGATTAAATTTCTTGTATCTTTAAGCGTTAGAGGATTTAAAAATTTTATTAGACATGTCTTTTGGTGTGTCAATGTACATTGACTGCTTCCCATCTTCAAAATTAATCTTAATATTCATATTATGGAAATAATATGAAATTTATCTTTAAATAATGTAATATCTTTTGCCAGGAGAAATGCAATTAAAATTCAAGATATTAAGTCTTATTTATATGGGTCTTCCAATAATTAATCACATTTTTAAGAACGTAAAAATAAATCTTTTAAAAGAAATTCGTCTTCGTATATATATTTCACTTCTTTATTGTCCATCAAGTTTATTTTATATTTTTCCTTCCGTACGAATATTTAATGTATAATTTATATGAACATACTCGTGAAAGCATACTAATGCTGCATTAAGAAAAGGTCAATCAACAATATTTTTCTTAATGTGGCATTAAGTTGATTGAACTATAATGTTTTATATAGTAAATTTCATGCTTAACATAAATATACCTTTAATTTGTATTTTATTCAACGCACCTTTTATTAGTTGAGCGGAACTTAGCCTTAATAATATAATTTGCTTATCGTTTTAATTACTCAATTACGGTATTACTATATTAGCGGCGTAATAAAAAATGCATTATAATAAAAATAATAATAAAAATGTATTTCATAAAGAGGCCAAATCGATCGATGGTTTATGTTTATAGATAAAACATTTGCCACTCAAGTGCATTATCAATTAACAAAAAAATTACAAAAAACCGTAGATACTTTATAAAGTTTTGTCGCTATCATTAAAATCATTAAATATGTATATTAGAGAAAGTGAAACGACTAATTCGTTTATTTATCCAGGCTATTACATAATTATATGTAATTGAAGTAATGATGAATAGAATAAAGTTATTATAAAAGTGGTTGGGGTTTGGCTTGTTTTTGTTTTTTTTTTTTATTTACATTATTAAATTTATCATGCTCAATTTAACAATAAAGCTATCAAGATTGCACGTATACTTAGCCATAATCATTTTCATAGTAATAATTTATAATAAAACGTTTATTCGTATGGTGTATGCGAAAATGCCAAATTTTTGACATATTAGTGAGGTTAGTGAATAATTCGTTTAACACGAGTATCGAATGCCATACGATACTAATCCAATTTCTCATTATTAAATTTTCATCGCTAAATAATCTATCGTCAAATTATAATAAATTATTAAAGATAATTTTGACAATATTAAAATGACATTCATTACGTTCAAGACATTGTAAGATGTCGAATAAATATAACGCCCAAAGTAATAAAATATTTGATACTATTAAAGGGAACAATTAATTTTTTTAATCCAATACCGACACAGTAACTACTGTATTCTATTTTAACATTACTCAGAGCAATAAACCAAATTTATAATATAAATGTAATACAATAAAGATGTAATGCACCGTTAAATGTGTTACTTTAATAAACATAGTGGCATATAAAAAATTGCTAAAATTATATTGCTCGCGTACTATAAATATGATTATTATTGTTGTTATTCTTGTTGTTGACATTGCTATTATTATTATTATTATCATCATCATCACTATCATTATTATTAATATTAATAATATTATTGTTTATGAATTATTTTCATAGAAGCAATGATAAAAAAAGAGAAAAAGAGAAAGAAAAAAAAATTCCTGAAAAACGTTACAAAATGCGCAATATGAGATAAGAGATTTTTAGTTTCTTTCCCACAATCGATATCTTATCATATTCTACAAGCCCCGTATGTTCATTTTAAGCTGAAATAGTTGCTTTGAAAATTTGCGAACATCGTTACCTCCATGCTCACGTTGATTACAATGTTAAAATGTCTCGACAATTCAGAAGAAATGATCGACTTATCTTACTCGGCTGGAAATTATGACCCTCCACGGTGTCGAATAGGTGCTAATTCATAAAAGAAACGTCCTACGATTTCTTCATAATTCAATAAATGGTGTGACTTTCAGCAGCCGCGATGGTTAATCTGTGTTGCTTCTCACATCGTCCAAGTTACCTGTTTATGTAATTGGAAACTGAAATAAAAGCATTTATACGCTGATGCTTATCGTAAAACTGGGCTTGAAAAAGATGAAAAAAAAAATAAATATAAAAAAAAATCCTACATCTTAAACAGTGTTCTACACGCAAAATGCTATTTGAGTAGCGAGACTTTAGAGCATCGGTGCAAGCAAATTGAGTTAAGTCAAATTTAATTGGTAGCTTTATCGCGAATCGATCGTCGCAACGGGATAAATGATTAGAGGTACACGTTCTCCATGTCGAATAATCAGCGTCTATTCGTTAAACAACGTTTAATGAATATCCCGAGGAAACGCGTCGTTCCGATCTAAACACTCCTATAACTATCCTTGTTCCAGCTTGTACCAGTGCAATTTGTTGTACTCGGGACAGCCTATTGATTCGCCAGTTGCGGCATTACGGGCGAGAGGAACTTAAGAGCGCGCGAATGATGATGAGGGGCAGTCAGCGGCGAAGGAGCCGACATCACCGAGAGCTAATTTTTAATTTTAATGTCTGGTTAAGGAGCAGTAGCACGCCCGGGCTGGGGCATCGCAACAAATCAGCCGGAGCTCAAAGGCCAAGAGAAACAGGTGGAAGAATAGTAAAGCGCACCCGGAATGCGGGCTTCACTCAATTGGATTAGTCGAGCTCGCGAGTCGCCGAGTAGTCGTTGCGACGAAGCTCGGGACGCCGTTTTGACGCGACCTTGGGGCTCGCGACTATTGGGAGATGTTCGTGGTGGCGCAGAGCTGGGATTTTTCTCGATGCGCCGGGAGAAGAAAAGCCGGCACGATTAATTAGCGGGGAGTCCGTTTACTATCCGTTTCAAAAGAATTCAAACTTGGAGTTGTGAAACGATATGTAACGTCATGCTCAATTGTGCGTTGATCTTAGAAGTGGCGACAGTCTCGTTAATTCGTATTTGCGAATAGAGCAACTGCCGAATGAAAAATATCGCGAATAGAAAATGACGGAAAGTCTCTAGCCTGCCCACCCCCACCGTTTACACATGGCCGCGATCACTACTCAGCCCAGTTCTGCCCCTTCTTTTACGTCTTCTCTTAATTGATGTGACAAAATTATGGCCAATCAAATTTAGTGTGTCCTATCCTATAATTAAGACATCGGTGATATCATAGACGCCATAACGTATTATTGGTGTAAGCATTGGAAGAAATTAATTTAACGGTACTCATGAAGAATATTCAATTAATGTTATGTAAAGTAAAAAATAACATAAAGAGGAAGGACAAAATGAATAATAATATGCTATTATAATATTTATATTTAATGGAAGGGGGAATTGTAAGTAGTCGTGAGTTGATGAACAATAATGAAAACTTATGATGAATTTCATCTCTAGTCGGAGTTACAATTATGGTCATAATTATTAAGGGATATTAAACGGTGCTTATTATCTTATAACGCAAGATATTGTTGGAATAATTTCAATGCTCAATTATTCCAACTCTTTTCCCATTATCCAAATATAATTGACCTTTGTTTTGTTTTTATTGTTTTTTCAGTTTTCCTTCACCCCCCTCCCCCCGCCGTTTTATTTTTTATCTTTGTTTGTTTGTCGTGGTTTTTTGTATCCTTTTTTTTTTTGGAATAATATGCGATAAAATTTGTTCGGAAAAAAATGTGCATTTCCAGCAAATATTTCCTGCGTTTGCTCAACATTTTTTTATCGTGTAAAAAATTTGCTCGAATAACTTGGCCGATTTAAATCGCTTCGAAGCACTTATAATATATGCGTGAACTTAAAGTAAGACCACTATTAAACTGTAAAAGTGCCCGCGCGAAGGGCAAAAATTCCAGCGTTTTTGTAGATGAAGCGAGAGAAAAAAAAGGTAAAAACAAAATAAAAAAAAGAAAAAGAGAAAGAGAAGAAAGGAAAAAAGAAAGCAATGCGGTTTTAAAGTTATTTTATGTGAAGTAAGTTGGGTGAGACGTGTCCGGGTGCAGTAGGATATTTGTTACCAAAGAGCATCGATCAATTTTTAAAGGCGACGGCATGTCTCGAATCGATCTTGTTAAAAAGCCAAAACAAAAACATAAAGAGGAAGAGGAAAATTTGTTAAAATTTTTGTTAGACGGCAAAATAATAATGTCGCTAGGGATGCAAATTTCCCATGGGAATAATCGTTTTGCCAGCGAAATAATTTTGTCGTAAAATCCTGGCTAGTATCGTCATTCTGGAGCGAAGTGGACGTATCGCCGAGCGTAGGTTTATTAGTTTTTCCTCGAGAGCTGCGAAGGACCCCGCATTCACTCCACATAAGTCCCAATATGACGTTATAAAACTTTTTGTCGTTTCATTAGCATATCGCCCACCGCCAGATGCAAAATTTTTAAATAATCGGCTAATGCGTGCACACGCGCGAACACTAGTCCCCTTCCGCGCGATATGTAAAAAGCCCCCGATAAGCGAAATACCGAGATTTTATTACCCGACTAAGATATTTATCTGATGGTCATTCTATTTATTTCGCAGTCGGAGCGTAATTTACAATATTTTATTTTCCGCGTAAGTATCTCACACGTTCTCTTAGGTTTTTAATGCGCTGTAAAATATTTATCCGCCCGCCCGAGGCTGAAGGTCCATTTGCTGTGAGCGCCAATACCAGCCCGTCCCCCGCTCCGCCCCTTTCGACAAACCCCGTTTTATAGATCAATACATTAATAATGAGGAAGGATAAATGGGCAAGAGACGCTCGGCGAAAAGCTGCGCCCGGCCGCGATTATCCGGGGAGGCGCGGGCAGGTCCTCGGTCCGAAAAAAGCGCGAGATGCCGAGGGTAAGGACGTAGCACGGGACCCGTCGCGACCTTTTTCTCGGGGCCCGGCGCAATTATGCTAATTAATGAGCTGTTAGCGGGAGAGAAATAGCGAGCAAGTACGGGAGCCGGCACGGTAAATAAATAATAGGGAATGCGAGGCCCCGTCCTCGGCTTGCCGCCGCCGATGTTATCGGCGAAAGCTCAAGGAGCGGAGGGAGGAAGGAGAAGCGAGAGTCGGGTCCCGACGATCTTCCGTGGCGTTAAGTAATTGGCCAAGAGCGATTACGGCGCATTATATTCACCTCGAGGAGAGGCTCAAGAAGAGTCCAGCGTTCACCCGTGAGATGAAGACATTACCGGGAGAAGGCGCGCGCCACTCGAAAAACAGCGGGTCTGGAAGGAGGGAGGAGAACGAGGGACGATGATGAGGAAATGAGGGTCGATGATGGGGGAACGCGGATCAGTGATGGGTGGACGAGAGAGGGGCAATGGGAGGTTGACGATGACATTCTACGGGGATGACGACTATAATGACGACGACCACGACGAAGACAATGACGACGATGACGATGATGACGATGACGATGACGACAACCACGACAACCACGACGACGACGACGACCACGACGACCTCGACGACTAAGACCACGACGATCAGCCAAAGAAAGATAGTATGGACAGGCTCAACGGGATTTTTACGAGCTGCTCGTAAAGTTAACGAGGAGTGAGCGAGCGTATATGCTCCTGCCGCCGTGCCGGTCCAGCTACATTTTTTCACTGGTTTCTCTAACTATCTCTCTCTCTCTCTCTCTCTCTCTCTCACACACACACACAAACACACACACATGCGCGCACACACACACACACACACACACACACAATCTCTCTCACTATCTTTCTCACTCTCTCACTGTCTCTCTCTCGTTCGCTCGCTCGCTCAATCTTCCTTGTACTCGGAGAAAGAGAAGAGCCCGCGCGGCCAGTAGACGCGTAAGCGAACGGAGGCGCACGAGAAGAGCAAAAGCGCGCAAAAACGCAAGCAAACGCGTTATAAACAAAGAGCGGCGAATGAAAGGGGCGCGGCCATCGGTCCGTGTGATTTATGGAAATACGATCGCTGCCGACTCCTGAAAATCCGCGAGATTTGTTGGGATGGAGAGGAAGGCGTCGCGGACTCGAGCGCAGCCATTAAACAGGACGTTAAATCGTTCTCGACCCGCGAGAAAAGCCCCACGACAAATGCCCCCTCACACCGCGACGTCGGACACCCCAATAATCCTATAGCGCCTCGCCTCGATGCGTCCGCGCACGCGCACACCTCGTAAAACCGTGCAATGCGGAGAAAGTGAGCGAGGACTTTTTAAGGTGCGCATGGGGCCCCGAGACTTCCGGGAACGCGGCGCTAATCGCGGAGCGCTAACGAAGGCCGCGCTCCAAGCTTTATAACGCGTTCCTAAGCCCTATAATTTGGATGCTGCGCAAATTACGTTTAACGCGCGCCGCGGAGTTTTTGCGAGGCCAGCGCCCGCGTAATCGGCCAATAAAGCGAGGATCCCGGGAGCGCACCTGGGAAAACAATCGTCAGCTGTAATGGCGACAGGAGTTCCGATGACTCTCCCGAGGAAGTCTCGCGAACGCCTCGTGACCGTCGTCTGGATGCGCCGCGCCTCATCTCCATATGATGCACGACCCGTTGTTGCCAGTGACGACGTTATTATCCCGGCGGTCTCGATGCAGGCTCCCGGAGCATTGTTCCGACTGCGAAGGGTCCTTCGCGCCATCGACCAGTCGATGATCGAGCGTATTACGAATTTGGCGAGTTATTGGTATTCGGCGAAGGCCGACGCCCGAGCCATCTTTGACAACCCAATCGTGGCCTCGGGATTTTTCTTTCTTTCGTTTGTTTTTTTTTTTGTTTTGTTTTTGATTTTTTTTTTCGCCAAGTAGCGCTTGCGACTCTGCTCTTATCCTGCGCGAGTTTTTGCCCAATCAACTTGAGACTCTTCATCGGGCCACGAAACAAGGACTCACTTTAACGACTAAACAATTTCATCAATTTTATTACGGCAGCAGCGTTTCGGTACATTTTTCCATCCTAATGTCTGCTCTTTGGCTTTCCTCCTTACTTATTTTCACGTGCAATTTCGACATTGTCTTACTTATTACCATTGAGATTTGGGGAGGACCGGCACTCCTATCCATTCGATAATTAAAAAAAATTTGTCGAGTTATTGGCGTTCGACGAAAATTATTAAATCGTTATTGCATTGCCGTTTAAGTCGGACGCTGTGCCGTGATTTCTGAAACCTTGCTTTCGTCCTATTAAGGACATAATGGAAGTTTTCAGGACTTAAAGAGAGTCTCAGAAACGCACTCGTAATATGACGTACATACAAATACAATATGATTTTGCGGATAAAAAGTAGTCGAAACGAGAGTCCGGATTTTATCCCGGAAATTCTTATAATTAATAGTTATTAACGTAATTGTGTGCGTATTACATTTGGCAATTCAAATTATGAGATTTCAATTTAATTATTGAATGTAATCTAAATTTACTGTTTAATTTCCAAATTAATTATTACTATACTTATTAAAAAAAAAAAAAAAAATATGGCTTTTGCAATGTACAGGCGTTCATTAGCTTCTTTAATGTGTTTTTTTTTATACCTAAGAACGGAAGCCATTCATCGTAATTTAGATTTTTATAGACATTGAAGTCGGAAATAAAAACATTGACATTAAAATTCACGTAAATTATAACAGAAATGTGTATATGAAAATTAAAAGCTAAAACAATTTCTTTTTTGTGATTCTTCTTTCCTTTTTTTCTTCTTACCAAGAAAATAAAAATAAAAATGGCAATTTGAAAGATTAAATTTCAAAATCACATACGAATAAAATAAAAAAATTACAAAGCGCAAGCACTTTTCTGTCTGTCTAAAGACACGCATTTTTCCGTAAATTTGAGTGTGATGATTGTAGAAATATTAAAATTCGTAAAATTTAAATTATAAAGAAAATGTCAAGCTCGACGAGAGACAATTACTATTACAAGTAGATTTATTGGCTCCACTGGGTAGTAAGGTGCGCTCAATTCGAACTCGTTCAACATTAATATACATGGTTATTTGTTCGTGCAGTTTTATTAAATTTCGAATTAAGAGGCAACACCTTTATTCAAAAATATTCCTCTTAATGCATAAAGGATCGTTACGCTTCTATAAAATAGTTTCCTGTTAGCGTTTTATGCTTCGGATTACCCGCTTAAACCAAATGGATATTTCTCCGCGAGGATATTATTACTTTAAGGCCTATAAAAGCGTTGACATGTAATAAGTCGTAAATTAAATACTTAAGATTCGGCTTATTTTTACTTTCTTATTTGAAATGAGTTCTATGCTGACTAGGCAAAGAAGTCGCTCTTACTAATGAAATCATTAATAATTGCTCGTTTATCATATCCTTTGATTATTCCCTTCGCCGATGTGGGACGAACGCGACAAACTTACGAGCTTAAATTAGCGCACGAAATAATTTCAGCTCTCGATAACCAAAGATTGCCGAAAGTCCATTAAAACGCGGTCTTGTGCATAAACTCCCAACATTCATCTTATTTAATTTCAGAAATTATTTTATTGAATTTTAAGAGTGTAAGAGACAAGCGATAAAACAAACGCCGACGGCAAACATTGATAAATGTCAATCATAAATCTTGAGGCTACTCTTTCAGAAATGACTTTTTCTTATCGACTAATATACGCTTTAAAATTTTTTCTTGTCCCAATAATTATAAATCCCCCGTCGCTAATCAGATATCGAGTGCCTCACAAAAGAATAATTTATTACACCCGTATTATTATAATAGTCTTTCATAAGTTGTCGGCATTAATATTCATAAGACAAATCGCTGTACTAGCATGGAGTGCTTCACAGGTGCGATTCCTCACTTGCGTTGCAGCTGCTGATTTCCAACTGGCAGTTCAATTACATTATACTCCTATTACACATTCCAGAGTAGATTTGACTTGACACAATCTGTGTACATAAGTCACCCAGCTCTCGAGCATTTAATGAGAAATATTATAATAACGTAGGTGGCGAATAAAGCGCGAATTTCCATATGAATAAACAACGAATGAATAAAGGTAATAAAGAGGTGGTGGTGGTGGTGATGGTAGTGCTGGTAGTGGTGGTGGTGATGGTGGTGTGCGTTGAAGTGTCGGTGGTGGTGGTGGTGGTGATGGTGGTGGTGGTAGTGGTGGTGGTGGTGGTGGTGGTGGTGGTGGTGGTGGTGGTGGTGGTGGTGGTGGTGGTGTTGGTAGTGGTGGTGGTGGTGGTGGCGATGGTGGGAACAGGGGCAGGGGATTATTTGGATATAGGCTGGAATCTTGCAAGTGCGATTTCTCCAAAGCTCGGGCCACGGGCCGAAAGAGCCTCACAAAGAGCGGTGAATACTTTAGCTTACCCAATAGTTTGGTGACGACGGCGCCTTGCTGGTTCAGCGATAGAACGTGATTCGCCAGGTCGTTATAGTGGCGAAGAGCACCGAGGCCGTGCGACAGCTCGAGCATCCGCTGTCGGGACGCGCCGCCGTTATTGTTGCCGGTGAAGAGGTTAGCCCCGCAATTCGGTAGACCGATACCTGCGAACAACGAGCTCACTTAAGTCACGTCGCCTCCCTCATTATCATGCTAAAATATTTTCATGTCCTCGTCGTGGCCCGGGACCCACAGCACCACGCTCGATTCGCCGATTTCAATGCGCAGAGGCATGCCTCGGCGAAGTTGGCGGAGCTTTCAAAAATAACGGCCGACCGACGCTACTCTTACCTTCGCGTCTGATATAAGTTACTTGGCGGCTAATTTAAAAATTATTACCCGCTCTTTCAGGGAACTGACTCGGACGAAATTGCCTGTGAATTTACACAAACGCGCTCCGCTTATTCCGAGCCGCTCGCTACGGATGCCTAGGACTCGCTAAAGACTCCTTTTTGTCCGCGTTCTTACAATTATCTTTAATGGATTTTTGTGTGACCCAAAAGTCGTTTGATAGCCGCTTGATCGAGCCTCCTAATTCTTATTTCCGCTCGAAAAATTCTTGCCTCAATGGCCCCACCGAAATAACTCGCGATCATGATTATCGGACAATCAGCTCCGATATCATTGTCCTCTTAATTTAAGCGGCATTAATCTTCGAAAACAAATTCGCTAACTTTTCGCAAAAACTGTGGGAGAATGCCTTTTCGTCGTTATCGGACACTAGCAAGATAAACGGCAGGATTATAAGGCCATTCGAGAAAATAATACTCTCAATGAATTTAATGCTCATAATCGGTTCATCTAAGCACTCCTCCGCCTGCTTTACACATTTTTATATTTATAACACGCAAAAAAACGAATCTATAAAGGCCAAAGTCGCGTTTACAATAATTCTCTGCATTTATAAAACACAAGTGTTTGTCCTTTAAATCCCATGTAAAATATGAAATATAAAATGTCAAATGCCAAGCACATCTTGGCAGACAGAGAACGCTAAAAGTAACCTGATTTATTCATAAATTTATTATATCGTGAATATTTAATTTATTTAATGAATATTTTATTTTTATCTTTAAATCGAAATGAAGATTAGCCCTCGGACCTATATATCATTGTACTATAAATGTACTGGTTTTGTAGGATACAAATTTATCGTAGATTGATTAATTAAAATTTGCATGGATAAATTACACAGTATTTAGTTCCTCGTTATACTAGAAAAAGAAAAACAAGATGAAGAAAAAGAGAAAAAATCTCTTATCTTAATAAATTTAAAAAATTTCCATTTCTAAATGTAGAGCCGTTTCACTGATACTTAAATAAGTAGATGTGAATGTGTAAGTGTGCATAGCCAAATATGTGTGCACATTCGCCTATAGATCGATTCGCAATAAGTATGTCCTTTTAAAATATCTACACCTTAAACATAATCTTTTATAATGATTATGATAATCCGATATTTACGCGGTGCATTAATGTGTTTTAAAAATCTGTCATCACTGCATAAAATATTAAAATTGTGACTATGATAATATAATTATGCCAAAGACGTATACAATGCATTGTGTCGGGAAACTAAAATACTTTCGATGTTAGACGAAATAGTTTGAAAATAAAGTAAAATATGTATTTCCCTTATTGAAATACTAGAAATATTTAAATTTCACTAACTGACAAATCATTCCTTATTGTAACTGTTCTTTTCAAAATCGAAAGACTCTGAAAATATCGATCAAATTTGATAGAAAATCTCGTACATCAAAGAATTTGATGTAGTATCGTTTAATAGTATTCCATCAGCTCCCTGATGTTGATCAATGCCATCTTCTTCTACATGTAGATTAATATATTCCTGATAGTAAGAGTAGTACGATTGACTTGAATCGACATAATGAATAATAAGTAAGATAAATTATTTTTAGAAAAGTAAAAATATTAAAAGAATGATTTTATAGAGACATATATTGTAGTTGGACAATTTATAAGATTTCTTTCAATGCTGAACGACAGAATTTCAATTTTTACAAATCTTGTAATGCTAAATAAATATACGGTATGCCATAAATAATATATAATTGCACAAAGTCGAGAACGGCTTTCTGAATTGCATTTATTATTCGTATCTTTTGCAAGAATAACGCACAGACTAATGTAACAAGTATTGTTTGAAGCACAATGAATACGGTGATTGCAAGTTTTTTTTTATTTTTATTTGTTGCTATTGTTGCTAGTGTTTTTAATGAGCATGCGATTTAACTTTAGCATTACTTATGTCATTTATTTTTCTTCAGAGTTATGAAATATTATTTTATAAATCCATTATTTGTACAAAGCATGATTTGTGAAGAGTAGCGAGTACATAAATTGATAAGATCATACGTAAAAAGAAAAAAAAGCGTGTTATTTGCTGAGTTGATTCGCAATTATTCGACATTCCGGTTTGCATTTCAGAAGCTAATCTACATTACGCACTCTCCCTTACATCTTTATTTATTTGAACCACAATCTACGTACAAAGAAAATCGCATTACAAACGTCATATTTACCGAATATACTGCAGTATAATCTTGGCTTAAGAAGCATTTCATGTTATCTAGAATTGATTTACGATGGATCGGACAATATTTCGATCAATTACTCCTATATGTACAACACCAATGGCATAGTGGATGTTCGATGCTTGTCTTTATTGATTAGATTCGTCGGTAGTCAGTTGTGAGCGCTGACCTTTCAGTACCACCACGACTAAGCGATAGGCACTTATCTTCAAAATACTACTCTATAGTACAGAAGCCTAGATCGAGAATGAAAACGTATCTTTATGCTGATAGAAATTTCTAGCCATTAAAAGTTGGCCTGACGATTTCCGTAAATAGTTCGTTATTCCCAATTACATTTTGTTTACCATCTAATCTTTAATTTCACGCGTTACGGAGCCGTGCTGTTTTGAATCAAGAAAATATTAAAGAAAAGACGCGGAAAAAATTCAAACTTACTCGTGTTTAAATAGTATCTAAACTATGTAAAGGAGATCCTTAAAAGAGAATTACTTTTACTGCACAACTAGAGCAACAATCAACAATTTCCTTGCCGAATACACAGAGACGCGCGCACGCACGCGCACGCGCACATTATGTTTTCTTCAAAGACTGACAAGCGAACTTCAAACGATGTAACAGTTAAAATCTTTCACCATACGTAGAAAGCAATCACTGAATGATGTAACTGTTCTCGTAAATAACATCACCATTGACTGGATATGTAATTTTGAAGCTGTTGCTTGAAAAATCACCATTCGCTTTTTCTCTTCAGGGAAAAGATAATCAACTATGAAGTCCGAGAGGAGTTTCGATTATTGCATTGCAAACTCATTTTTCTTCATATCGATTAAGAATTAAGTGAGCGTGTGTGAGCGATTGAAATTTTCACCAACAACTCCGATTGACGGAAATTTTCATTCGAAGAACGGTTAACTTAAAAACTGCATTTCTTATTAGTTTGTTTGACTATGATACTACAACATAAGGAGCAATTTTATCCAATAGAGATTATAATATTGAATTCTAACATGATTTTTACGCCGACGTATGACATCTTTCTACATAGATAACTTCAAAGACGTCAATGTCTAGTAATTTGTTAATGTGTAAAAATAAATCCAATGTACATTAAAAATTTTCACGTACTTGTGTTATGTAAATATTATTTTTTACCTACACATTAGACTCTAAATTATAATATGTATTTAAATATTTAAAGCCTGAAAAAACATCATGGATTATATTAAAATTATTATTATTGGAATAAAAAAAAAATAATAAAGAAAATCAATCATTTTGTATCAATATTTTCATTTTAATTAGCTCTTGTAACGTACGTTTAAGTGTAATGTAATATTAAATAACAGAAATTTTAAGGTAATTTTTAATTATTATTTACTTTTCATTATGCTTTGACCTTTTTTTCTCATAATCGTACGTTTGCTCAAGTGCCGCTGATATACGTTCATCATAATCAGTTATGTAGATGAAGATGTTCTTCGATTTTTTAATGAAAAATGATAATATTGACATGTCACTTACATGAAATGGTAATTTTGCATAAGATTTAATAGTCTACTTTCTAAATTAATAAATACTTCAATTTATATAATAGAATGTTACTTGATAAAAAATTATAATCCCCATGATATTGTAAAAATTGTTTGATAGAGAGCTCGTTTTGTGTTCGTAAAAATCTTCTTGGCAAAACAAACGATTAGTTTTGTGAAATTATCGTGAAGCTAAAAAGATGAAAAATCTTCTTGAATATTAGTAAATACTTTTTTATTTTTATTTTGTTTTTTGTTTCTGTTTTCGTTTTTTATTAGAGATATTCTCCGCAAGTTTAAATACATAATTTCGCTTGTATATAAAGAAAAAGTAATTAATTGACTGGACATCAAGTCGTATTAATACTTGCCAGTGCCTTGGATTATACGACAGTCAGTATATTAGACGCTCTTAATCGTATACAGCGCACTCGGATCTTTAATTTCTACTTCCAAAGCCTTTCAAAGGCTCTCGACAAACATAAAATGCTTCTATTAAGGTAGCCCCATTGGTCATAAAAATTAATTATGTGCATTCGTAATTGTTTAAAATGAAACTATCGCTTTTTAATAAAGTTAACTGTTGCGAGCTAAATCCGAATGATCTATAAATATTCCCGTACACTGAGCCGATAAAATATTGCGTTCGGTCACATGTCCTCTCATATTATCTAAATTATATACGTATTTTAACGAAATAATAGGAAAGAACTTTCCAGCAGTAGCAATGTCTTTAATTTTTGAATGTGCTGGATAGCGACCAACAGAATAACACTATTTATCGATGAACATTTATGGCACTCACATGACACAAATTTTTATGCTAACGTCATCGTTCTGTCAAAGCACATTTTTCTAAAATTTTCATTGTCCATTCATTGGGCTAGTTACGAAGAAAGATAGAGATTAGTCCGGGACTGGAGCACTAGATTAAGCATAAAATCGCCGATTTAACGAAACACAGTTTACCTAACAATGTGAGGATGTATAGTTGTGAATTGAAATACGTAGATTGGTGAATAAAAAAAATCGGCAAATAACTAATTAGAGTTACAAAGCGTTTTGTTAAAAATGAATCGGTAACTTTGAATGAAAATGGATGTGCAAACGGTAGTGTGCAAGGATAATGATATTTTTTTAACAATAGACACAGCTCTCATTGTGCCCAAGAGTACATTTGATTTAGTCATAATATTCCGATTAATCCGTTGAGATGAATGAATTGGCAACGAGTCGGATGATCTTGAAGAGCGATTGTGAGATTAATCGGGTACTTTTTAAGTAAAACTTGGTATAATTTATTCGCCCGCATTTGCGTATGGATTAAGCGATTGTACTGTAATTCACCACCAAGTTAATCGAGCAGGCAAAAACTAAAAAAGTCAGACAATCATGTTGATTTAAGGGAAAGTCTTGTCTGTAACGGTCAGAGAATAATCGAATGAAAATGTGGAATGGAAAGAGGCAAGAGACGATAGAATAATGTTAATGGGGCAAATCGAGCATTTATTTTAAACTCGAAATTGTGGATATGACGAGAGTTTGGGTGGGCAACGTTATGAAAGATCGTTAGCGTAATGTATCCGTCTGTCACAGGATAATCATTGATGTAATCATGATGTCGGTCGGGGTCAGTGGATCGATGGATTGGGTATAGGGAGTGGGGGTAGGGACCAATTTGTTTCTTATAAATACCAATATTGCGTATGCGCAAGAATCAATGGGCATGAAAATTGATTGGAAAAATTTTTTTTGTGGTTTTAATAATTTTACCCAGACAATGAAGTTGGTTCAAAAAAGCTGAAAACACGGCTATAATTAAAGATGAGTGTACATAAAATACTTTCTGTTCCCGAATAACAATAAAAGCAACTCGACTAATATTATTAATTTTGATGATTAAAATTAAAATCAATGGGGCAGCTATTCGAGAGTACTTGACTACGCCCGCCAGATAGAAGTCATGAGAAAATTATTGTCCTTGTAAACAATCGTCATTGATATCCAGCCAATGGAAATGCCCCAATTCGAAATACCTTTCGTCGTCAATTTCAAATCCTTCAGCGTAAAGTGAGCCGTATGAGACATAAATATATATATATATATATATATATATATATATATCATGGAGACGAATTATATTTACTGTTACATTTTCAAGGTAGTGTTGAATCGGGGGTCGCAAATTTTGTTAATCATCCAAGCTATTTGCAGATATATCAGAAGTCGCAATCACAATTAGTTACCTTTCAGATAAGCACAACTGAACTGAAACTGAAAACATTTATAAATTATTTAATCGCTGCCACACCCCTCGCTCGGCTCTCCCCCTCTACCCTCCCCTATTCCCCTCCACCGCTCAACTATTCCTCTTTCTCCTCCTCCCCCTTCTCCTCCTCGACCCAACTCTCCCAATCCGGAAACAACGATGAAATAGCAATAAATAGCGACGCGCAAATGTAATATCGAGAGGTAATCCTTTTTGTTTGCTAGGTGCGATTGCTATCCTCTCGCAGCTCACTGATTCGCCGCTCGAACGAACCATAACATTAAAGTCTAAGTAAAGGTGATATCCATATGACGGCCTATTTGTCCTCGTTCGTTCGCTCTTTAATTATTTTGCAGGCGGGAGTCGATCGTGCGGTCGTAAATGAAATGAAAGTTGTCGCCTCGCGCTGTCGTAATAAGCGTCGCGAGCGTCCGTTCCTTACACCGGGACCCCTCCATTAATACCTAATTTAGCGAGATAATAGCGAGAGGCGGTGGCCCAGGCATTATTTGCGCGAATCGTCCGTCACTCGGGGCCCTCCTCCAGTTAAACAGGCTGGCTGAATCCGGTCGACTCGGTAATGAAGGGCATCGATGGCGCGCACGATAATGGCCGCGTATTATGGAAAATTAGCCGTGCCTAGGCAAATTAGCGCGGCGTCGTCGTCCCTGTATTCCGGCCAGTATGGGCCGTACGGCCCATCGAGGTTGAAGCCGTCGGTCGACGTTTGCGCAGAGGTTGTTGCAAGTCAGCAGCTAAATGATTAAAGGAGCGCTGGTCTCGTTGTCTAGAGTACGAGAGCGGCTGGGATAAAAAAAGGTAAACGATTTGGCACGCTCGAACGAAAGTTTAATTTGTCTTGGACACGCTTCTCCGATTATAAATGATTTTCAAGCGGAATTCAGCGGGCTTGTGGAGAGTATGGACCGGAGGCTCGGTCTCGCTCATTGTATATTGGTGCGCGTTATATAGACAATGACGAATACGCAGTCATGATTGCTCGATTAAAGTCCCTTTTTTTCTCCCGCTTCGCTGCTGCTCGCCAGGGCTCCTTTGACTCCTACTGCGTGCTCCTACCGCGGACTCCTACCGCGGGCATCTACTACGGTTAACTACCACGGGCTTACCTACTACGAGCGCCCCTTCGTTAGGTAGGCTCGGGCCCAAGATACAAGACCCGCGAGCGATTTAACGAGAATATCGCGCGCTCTCGTATAATCTCCTACTACGCGGCCGAATTCAATTGGGGGCCTCGCGAGGCCCACCGCGCCCACACTACCGCCAATAGACCGAGTGGGGCCCAAGTGCTGGGGGAGGGGGAGGACGTGAAAGCGGATCGGGGCGGGGGTGATAGCGCGCGCGCGCTCGTGGTTTTCACTGCCCCTGTACCTGAGAGTACGGGGGCGACGGAAGGTGCGAGGGGATGGATGGATAGACGCTGGAGAAAAAGAAGAAGAAGGAGGAGCTGGAGGTGCAGGAGGAGATGGAAGAGGAGGAGGATGGTGGATTTGTTCCGGATGACCGTGGCTACGTAATTGGAAGCCGACTAATTGGGATAGGAGATGGGCTGGCGATCGTCGCCTGCTGGCCGCGGCCACTAATTGAAATGCCTCGCGTGTCGCGCTTGTCCAGGGATTGATTTAATCGCCCGGGCCCAATAAAATACGCTCACGGGCTGCCCGGACCCCGTCGGCCTCGAGGGGCCCGCGCACGCACGCACGCACGCGGCCTTCCTCTTGGACCGCGATTATTCCCACAGCCGTGGAATTCGAGGGGAGACGCGCTATATCTGCACCGGGGATATTAGTCCGGTCGGTCGTTCCGCGGCTTATTCTCTTTTGCGGCCTTCGCACCATCTTCGAGCCGCCCGTTAATTACATCGGCAATCACGACGGCGGGGCGCGAATGATTCCGATGACAAACGCGCTTTGATGGGCTCGATTGCCGCGTCTGTTCACTCCTGTCTCGGTCGATCTACAATCGCTCGTTCATTTTTATCTCGACGGCGCGCTCGCCTAATTAACGCTCGACCGCGCTACATCCTGACAAATTCGAGGTGGCCCATTCTATTATTATTATTATTATCATTATCATTATCACTATTATCATCAATATCATTATTATAGTTATTCGTCTTATTATTATTATTATTATCATTATCATAGTTGTTGTTGTTGTTGTCGTTTTCGTTGTCGTTGTCTTTGTCGTCTTCGTCCTCGTCCTCGTCCTCGACGTTGTCCTCGTCGTCGTTGTGGTTATGATTATTACGAATTATTACGAATTATTAATGCCACGCTGGCGTTGGGATTCCCGGAGAAGCAGTGGCTATCGGTAAGACGCGGTTGCCGGTGCCCGAGGCGCCCCTATCCCCTGGTAAAATCGACATTACTGCGAAATGGCCCGAGATCGTTATCGAGCCAGCCTGTTAAAGCACGTAATTACGCAATTATTATAATCAAAAGTGAGCAAATACGGTGGATCTGATCGGAATGATTTGAGCGGCCAAGTAGTCCGGTTGAAAAATTATAGTTTCCAAGCCATAGGTTGCGCTACGAAAGCGAAATAGGATCATCGAGGATCGAGCCGAGGTGCCTCGGCCCGATCAAGATCAAGCGATGATAATGAAAAATAATCCCGCTGGACTGAAAATCGGTTGCGAGCCCTCGTTCACACCCGCGCGCCTCTTAAACGAAATCTTATATTTCGATTTCAAAAGTTCCGAAGTAGGCCCGATAGGATCTCCGACAGAACCCATTTCACCTGCCCGACGTGACTTGATACGCGCGAGCGCGACCGCCGGTCAAAAGGCAACGAGCGAGCACGGAGTTCGCGAGCCTTCAAAACGCTATCCGTCTATCCAACAAGTGACACTGTGATTCCGATGACGTTCGGAGGGCCGATGATTATGATGAGGATGACGAAGACGACGACGACGACGATGAAGACGACGGTGACGATAATGATAAGTAAGGGGCGCTGCCGATAAGGCTTTTACACGCTTCTCGGCAGATGGGCCTTACTTGGCAGGCGTATCGGTGGGGCTCGGGGGCTCGAGGGCCCGGGGCTCCGGGGCCGTCCCTCGTTACGCGAAATCAGAGCGACGGCTGCGCTTGGCGGTCGCGGCATGCGAGGGGCCCGCCGATCGGCCGATAGCAGCCCCTTGATGGGGCCTCTCGGCACCTTGTTATTTAGATAATCTCGGCCCGGCCCTCTACAAACGGACCCCGAGACCCGAAATCCCGCCCGCGGCGATTCTTATCGTTAATTAATTGCCGGCCGATAGCGGCCCTAGACTGACCGTCGATCAGGCCCGGGTGCAGGTGCTGCTGCTGTTGTTGCTGTTGTTGCTGCTGTTGCTGATGGTGCTGGTGCTGATGCTGATGCTGCTGATGCTGGTGCGGGAGCGCTGGTGGCTGCTGTGGATGGTGAGGCTGCTGCTCCCAGGGCCGGGCGACGCTTGGCTGCTCCCGGGGCCCGGGCTCGGCTTCCTCCGCGCTGCTTCCGCTGCTGCGCCTGTCACCGTTGTCCCTGGGGGGCTCCTCCCGAGCGGCGGCCCCCGGCGCGGGGCTGCTTCCGCCCCCGCTGGCACCACTGCCCGCACTCCCGGTCGCACTGCCACTGACACTCGCGCTGCCGACCCGCTCCTCCAGCAGCGTCGTCGTCCTCGGAGGGCCCTCGTGGGCCGCGGCGCTCCTGGCCTGGGCGGGGGGCGTCGCGACGCCTCCGCCGATCATCATTTACCCGCTGGCCTGGTCAGGGGTACGTCCGAGGCCCGATTTCCGCAGAGGCTCCCATCCCCGATTACAGCCGCTGTTGTCCAATGCCGACGCTGATGCTGCCGATACCGCTGTCTCGCGCTGATATTCCTACTGCTGCTGCTGCTGCTGCTGCTGTTACTCCTGCTGTTGCTGCTACTGGGCCTGTTGTTGCCGCCGCTCCTGCTGGGCTGTTGCTGTTGCTGTTGCTGTAGCTGCCACCGCCGCCGCCACCGCCACCGCAGACACCACCGCTGCAACCCGCCGCCGCCGCCACCGCCGCCGCCGCCGCCGCCGCCGCCGCCGCCACCACCACCACCGCCGTCACCGCTACTGACGCGTCCTCCTGAGGGTCTTGAGAACAGGGCGAGAAGAGCTGCGATGCCGAAGCGTGCGAGCCCGAGACTCCGCGGCTAATCGATGCCAGTCTGGCGCGAGCGGAGCGACGGTGACGGCGGCTGCGGCTGCGGCTGCGGCTGCGGCCACGGCGGCTTCGGGGACGCCTGGAGGGGGCCGCGCGAAAGGGCAGCGGAGGCGCGCCTAGCCACCATTAGGCGAAGGCGCGGGCCAATTGGCCGCCAGGACGCCCACCACCCGATCGACGCCCCCACCCCCGCGGCCCGACTGCGATTGATTGCGCCCGCGGGCCGGCCAAACACGGGGACTCCTGGCGGAAGGGCCTGGAAGCTCGGTTCGACGGGGCCAAGAAACCTCCGTGTAACGAGGACTAAATGCCAGGCGCACGCGCACCCATAGATTCCACTTACGAGACGCCGATTTCTCGCTCGCGATCGCCTTAGCGAGCGCGGCTACCTACCTGGGCGCCTGAGCTACATCAACTCTAACAAATTTCTTACATTTTCTTACGACACCCCAGGCCCTCGAAACTTCAAAGAGAACAGAGACTGAAGAAGACTGCTGACCCGAGGTTTATAACTGATTGTTTACTATACGACCATTTTAATTTAGTAATAGCTACTTCTCAACTGGTTGGATTATTTTTCAACTCAACTCAGGTAGCCCAAGGGTGATTAATGATCGGTAATCCTCTTGATAAGTTAGTCTTAGTTATACTTGTCTTCGATTTACCCAATTCGTTCTAGAGGAGACTAATCGCGCAGCGTCTATTTAACCATTTGTCCCCATTCTCTATAACGATTTGCATCCTGGATAAGAAGTAAAGTAAGATAAAGCTATGAAGTCCCCGCAATTCATAATGCGACATTTTCGCGATTTAGTTCAATAATATGTATTGGTTTCGTATTGGTCATCGAGCTAATTGCCAAACAGTTTTCACACGGGAACGTCAAATTATATTTAAGCTTTAGGAAATTTTGATGCGTAGGTGCTTCTGTACGATTATCACAGCTAAATCACGTATTTAACTCTTTGTACATAACTTAATGAATTTCCTATTTAAATTCATTGACACAGGTGTGAATACGAGATACATTGTATGCACTTGCATATCAATATTCCATATTCTGCTTATTTAGGCGAGCGCGCGCCCTGAATAACAGAAAGGAGTAGAAAGAGGGAGAGAGAGAGAGAGAGAGAGAGAGAGAGAGAGAGAATTCTAACTTACTACTAAATCCTTATCTAACGTTATGACGATCTTAACATAATTTAAAAGAAATTTCTTCGTCGGCGTTATATTCTAAAATTATTCACTCATTTACATATAATAGCACACTTTCATATGCTTTAATTCCTTCATCGTCACCAATTTTCTTGTATTTTTCTTTTTCTCTCTTGTTTTTATCTTCAGAAATCCATGAGGCAGTCAAAGTGGAGTAAAATTACACGGTAAAATCCTTACCATTATAATCTAAGTGCCTCCACATTCGACGTCATTAAACCAATAATTTTATCGTTACATTAATCATGGCAGCTAATCTGGTCGTTTGTTAGGATAACAATTGTTGTCATCGTGCAATTAACAATAAACTATAGCGATTGGGAATATGAGCGTGCGATAGTGACGGCAAGTAACGACTTTAATATAAAATGCGATTATGAAAATTTGAGGAAAAATGACATATATAAAATACATATGTATGAAATGAGGGAAAATTCCTAACTCTTGTCTCATAATAATATTCAATTTTGTACGTTAAAATACTAATAGTTGCTAAAGTACCATACCCTAAGGAAAGTATCACCACCACCGACTGAATAAATTACTCCCTGAATTCGGTTAGCAATTGAATGGGCAATCGGATGGGTTTGTAGTCGCCTGCCTCGGTGACGATGAATCTTGTACGTGGCGTTTAAATAAAGTGTTGGGAAGTAACGTGAAGAGTGCCAAAGAGCCGTGTAAAGTCGCTTCTCGCTTAATTTATAAGTACGACCAAACATGTTTAGGTCCGTTGATCGATGGTGGCTGATTGTCGTAATGGTGGGTGAACGAAGACGATTAGTTCGGATGTTAATCGCTGCAAGGCCTTTCTCGACTTTTATTGCTAAGCAAAACATTCGATATTTTTCGTATGATATTTTAGACACAAGAAAAAAAAATTATTACAAATTACGAACTGTGGAGATTGTGTTGGGTATCACTTGGATATGAAAAGATATATAAGGGCGTTAAAAATCTTGAACGAGTACAAAATGAGCGCGTTGCGGAGGGACGTTAAATTCAAAATTATGCTAAATAATTCAGAATAATTATGAAATGATCGCTGTAGGTGTAAAATAAATAATTTATTATAATGCTTGGAGTAGTTACGATATAATTGAGGAATTATAGCAATGATGGAGAAAGCAGCCTAGAAATGGGAATTCATAATAGCAGCAGGCAATTGTGCCAAAATAAAATGCCAAAATTATTTATACACCTTGAAATATGTAAGGCGGTAAAATCTATTTAACAATTATTTATTTTAATTAATATTTATATTATATATTTATTTTATATATAGATATTAAACTTCGACTATAATGACAATGCTCTTACTTTTTAAAAATTTTCTAACATTGTTTATTAAAATGTATTATAAATTTAAGATTTTAAAATTGTCTTCCTTGTCGTTAAGAACGCCCGTCTATTTAAATAATGCCTACCGAGTCTTAATTTCATAGATATATAATTTAATCTGACATTATTATAAATAGTATTTAATGGTAATAAGACTCCTTATCGCAATAGAAATTCAGCTTAAGTAATCGTTTTAATGGCAGATGAAATAAAATGAAATTGATGAAGTTAGGCTTTTAAAAAGTATATCATTATTGCTTTCAATTATTCAACTGTATCTTAAATGAAAAAGAAACTTAAATTTCTATCACAAAAAGTATTATAAATCTTGTTATTTTAATATCCAACAACAGTTATATTATATTCTTAATGGAAGAAGAGTTCGCTTACCTTGAATATTTTTCTTGTAAAGAGACTTTGGAGTATCTCACTTTAATTGAAATAGTGTAACTCATTTACACTTATAATATGAGTTTACTCCAACATCGAATCAATTCTGTTTAAATAGATAGTCAATTCAATATTTCTATATAATAAGTTAGGTTTAAAGAACGATGTGAATCCTTTATGTTTTTAAATTTTTTATAATATAGGTTTATCATGCTATAGTTTTTAATACGGTAACAGACATTTAATTGCAGGTAGCTATAAATACGTCATTTAAATTTAAAATCGATCTCTTTATATCAATATGACTCTTATAATTTTACTCTTTATAATACGCATACAAAATGTATTTCAATAATGAAACCGTTATTAAAGCGCATTAGATAGTAGCAAAAGATTTGGAAATAACAAAATCGGTTTGAAATAATAAAATAATATTTCAAATAATCTACTCAAGAGATTTTCATTCATTTTCTGCTAGTATAAGTTTATAATTAAATAATAAAAAATTTCTTAAATACTTTCTACGTTATATTCACACTTTTAGATTTCTATATATGAAATAGCAAGTAATTCCTCTAATACTCTCACATGCAACCGAAATTTATACTTTTTTTTCGTGCTCAAATGCTTTAGTACTTAATTTTTGTTATTAATAAATTAACAATTAATTTGCTATATATATATATATATATATATATATATATATATATATATGTATTCAAAATTAACTATTAAATTTAATAGATTTGCAAATAAATACTTAATTATCGGAATTAAAAGCCGAAAAAATTATGAAATATATATACCATTTACATGTGTAATTAAGTTGCATTAAAAAACAAAGACAAAATGGATAAGTTCATTATTGATTGTATTGAGAAATTTTCAAATCTAATTGATTGCAATTAAAATGAATTTAAGTTTTATACGAACGTACTTGCATAAGATACGATAGTTTTTGTTCTCCCTCTGACATTCTTTCTCACTCCTCTCTCCCACAAAATCCTCTTCTCGCACGCTCAATCTCCCTCGTGTACACAAACATGCGCACGGAGCCTCTACATCTTTATCCTTTTCTTTCTCTTCCCATGTCGATGCTAATAATGGCATATTCAAGTACAAGAAGCCTCGTTCCATCTATTTAATTCTATGTAAGTCCTTTTAATTCTGTAATAGCATTAATTTACAATTATTGCGAATATTACTTTCATCAGATTGTATAAATACAAATAAATACAAAATAAATAATCAAATAAATACAAAATTGGCAGCTTTAGTCCATCCTCGAGGTCATTTTTTATATTACTAAATCATATATATATAACTATATATAATAAATAATATAACTAAATCAATCCAATTAGACAAGCTATAAATTAATTTAGAAATTCAAATCCTAATTTATGCAATAACTAAATCTTATATTATTATACAATGTAATATAGGCAAAAACAACTTTTCTGCTTACGCATAATTTATAATTAGGTACATTTATAAATAATAATACTGGTATTGGACAGTCATATTTTGTCTTTTGTATTGCTTTTCTTCATTTTTTTTTCTTTGTGATCGCTGAGGCAATCGAAGTTAAGTGAAGTGATATTAATCTAGTCAACATTACTCGGTATAAGTGATTCTTGATCACTGTGACAAGCACTTAATTGTATGAAATCATACATCTTTTATTATTATCTTGTCCTTTGTACAATTTTTAACCAAAAATCAACTATAATTGTAATTTCGTAAAAATAAAAAAATCTCAGCGTGTTCACAAATATTTATTTATATTGTAATTACTATATATACATTTCAGCGGCTTTAGAAAGTTAGAAAAAAAAACTTCAAATTGAAATAAAGCTACTGGATATTTTTTATAAAACAGGCAATATATTGTATTTGAATTTTTTTGCTCTTTAAATAAAAACAGTGAACTTTTAGCATCTGAACTTAGCAATGTCTGCTGCCAAATTAAACTTTTTAGCCAATTTGACTAAGCGAAGAGAAACGAAATGAAACGCAATTTTGGATAAAGTGCAAAGAAATATAAGAAGCATTATATCTTTAATATTTAGAACGCACAGCATAATGAAAGCTGTATTTTTAAAGCAATTAATTGATCTGCATTAAATAATATGAAATAGACCTCCCTCTTGGAAGTATGGCTGTATCCAAGTAGGTGAATAACTAATTAAAGAGTATTAATATTTAAAGCTATTAGATAGGAATATTAAGCGTATTAATAAAGATAACTAGTTTAATTCATTTTACTGCTAATTTTCTATTTATCATTTAAGCTGACGTGAATGATTGAAAAAGAATTAAAAGTTATTCTTTATATGCCTACGTTCGTTTATATTTATATATGTATATATATATATATATATATATATACACACACACAGCTTTTAATATATTTTCCATTGCATACATTGAATTTTTTGTTTAGGTCTGTGTGTATGCGCACGTGTAATATATATGTAAATAATATGGGGTACACAAGGTAGTATAATAAACCATATTATAATGACTTTGTTAAATCACATAAGGTAAGGATTATCGCGTAAATGAAATTATTTACGTTTCATTTTGAGCCGCAATTAAAAAGGCAATAAAAATAATACATGAAAGGCAAGGTGAACGGCGAACGGCGAGACTCCAAGACGGATATGCCCAGATAACCATCACTTCTCTCGAGGAGCGCGTCATTTAGAAAACCCGGGTGCGTCCTATCTATTTTTAGATGCAAAATTGCACGGCCATTGTTTATGCGCGTCGATTAGAGGCTTATCGCGCGGAGCTCTCGGAGAGCAATATCCGCGGCAAAATCGTTACTTTGCCCTACAAGACCCTCGAAGAAACAAATGATCGCCGAAAGAAGAGTCTCTGGCAGACGAAACGTCGCCGGTAAATTGAGAGTCAGGACACGACGGTCTCAGTATCGCAGCGCATAAGCCTCGGTTATTCCATCGGGCTTCTCCCCGAGTTTTTCCCCAACCCAGCTCTCTCCCTCCCTCATGAATAAATAGGCAGCCAGGTAATCCGCGCACCCACGCGAGCTACTAACCCCGACCCCCGCGATGATGCGAAGCACGCACGCGCACCCAAGTGCTGATAAATCATGCGCCGGGAATGAATCAGCTAAATTGCTGCTCGCCCGTATCCGCGTGCGGCTTTAAGAGGGCCGCACGAAAGCTCCCCCGGGCGCAAGCACGCGAGCCATTAATGTAGTGCGCAAGCGCGCCCGCGTTTGTCCGGCCATTGGTCTATCGATTCCTAGGTCGCGACTGCCCTTCTCCTCCTCCTCCTCCTCATCCTCTTCCACCACCTCCTCATCCTCCTCCTCCGTCCCGTCCTCCTCCTTCTCATCGTCCTCCTCGTCATCCCACCGTCGGCGCCGCCGCCGGCACTCGAAGTCCGAGCAAAATGGCGCAGGGCTTTTCTTCGCGCGCACGATTTCCACTTCATTTTGAGCGGTTTCGCGTGCGGGAGGCGTTGCCCCAGACGTCTTCCTAGCCGACACCGCGCACCTCAACCCTTAATCGCTGTGCGATTTCCTTCTATCCCTCTCCCTCCCCCCATCGCCACGCCACCGCCACCAAATACACTCTCTCTCTCTCATCGCCGCGGGGGCGAACTCCGAGGGCGCGCGTCGGGCGACAGCCGAGCCGCGCGCGGAATAATTGATGATCGATTCGTTTCACTGAATTTAACGGTTCTGACGGCTACGTACTCCAAGAGCCGACTAATCACGAATAATCCAGCTACGAAAAATTACCGGTTCGCTTTACACAACCGGGGTCGGTGCCTGGCTATCGCTGGACTTGACTGTGCCGGCTCCTGGCAACTATTGGAAGAAAAATTATTAATTCCGCATGTGTCATTGTGGAAAAGCATCGACATATGGCTTGTCCGCGACCTTTGCTTTTTTTGTTTCCGCTGTTAAAGCCTATTATTGAATATACCGAATATTCGAATGAGAGCGACAATCGTCAAACTTTTCTTATACGAATGCTTATGGAAATGCTGGTACGATGGGCGATCAAATTGGTATTTTCAGTTGTTTGAATGATATTCGAAGTATCGTTTTGTCGAGTAATCTCGCCAATTGCTAAATCTAAGAAAATGGCGATACAATTATAAACAGTACGTATTCGTTAAATAATAAATATACCTAGAAAAAGAAAATCTTAAATAACAAGTAATAACTGATGGAATTGAAAGTCAAGCTCCTAGCATCCAAAGAATATCAATTTTCTGCTACTTAATATCGTCTATGATGTATAGATTAAATCACTTTTATCAGACACCGTTTAATGTATTATTTCTCAATTGTTCTGCCCAAAACTATAGATATCGCATAAAAAATATATATATATTACTTATGAATATTTATACCTGAAATACCTACTCTCGTATTGTATAATATCTACATATTTATGTACTATGCTGTATTGCATAAATGAGTAGATAATTCTAAAACATTAGTAAGTAGATATTACTAAATAATATTTGCAGAGAATAATAATTGATGGCATAAACATGATATTGAATTTATTTGTCATTCATTCATTCGTCCGTTCGTTCGTTCATTCATGCATTATTATGATTATTATTATTATTATTATTATTATTATTATGTTTTTACTTTCATTGCTATTTCCATAATATGTATATATATATATATATATTAAGCATAAATAATTACGTATTGTAAAAGCCATTAAATATGTAATGATGATATAATTTTCCATCTATAAGTTAAATTAGATATAATTATATTTGGATTCTTCACACAGATGAAATATCACAGATATTTTTTACATAACAGATGAAATGAAAAATCACGCAGATGATAAGAAATACATAAAGTTTGTAAGTACGTATAATGGCATTTGTAAAATTCTTATAAAATCAATCGCTGTGAAAATCGTGATCGGCATTTTAATTTTACGTCAAATCATCAAATTTTCGAATTTACTAATTTTTATTAGATATTTTACATTCGGGTAATTTTACCTCAATCTTAACGAGCAAATGCTTATACACGAATACGCATTTTGCGTGCGCAATGTCGCACATAAAATAGGGAAGTACAAACGTCATAGAGAATATGCGTATATATGATACTTTAAGAAGTTTTTACGTGCTGTGTTGCCTGTACGAATGTGTAAATCTTCTATATCAAGTATAAATGTATTCGACACTATACCACCACCACATAAAAACACGATGTAAATTGCAACCGCAGCGAACTGAAGTCAAAAGATTATTTATTTTTTGTATTCGTGGTCATTAGTACATTGGATTTCCACCTTAAAATCCAGCTTGTACTATATTTAAATCCACTTTGCTGAAAGTAATTTTCCATCGGAATTCAATGTGGTACTTCATCATATAATTATTGTCTACTTTAGCAATTATGCCTTCCTGCTTTATTAGTATTAGTTAAAATATATTTTTTAGTAATAATTGCTAATATTTCTTAATAGAAACTGCTGGAGATTTAGATATCTCTCGTTAAATATTTTCAATGAAAATAATGATTAAAATAATGCGAAATATATATTTAATTTATGTAAATATAATAAGGCAGAGTCATTAAAACTATATTTAAACTACTGTGAATCAAAAAAAAAAGCAAAGAGTGGAGACAGTTAATTATATAAAACTGCCACGTCATTAAATAACTCGGGTAAAATTATTTCTTAGCCTTGTAGTGATCATAATTAATTAGTTAAAAATCGATTTAAATTAATTTACAACTCCGTAATACTTTGTACACTGCATCATACGTTTCATATTCATATTATATTCACTTTCATTTACCTCTAGTCATTTTATAAGCACTCTTTACAATTTTATGCTTTAAAAATTTGGTCCTTCAAACCAAACTTACATTTATTATATTTATGTATTTATTTAACTTACATTTATTACTTCACTTAATCTTATAAATTTTGTACTTTTAACACTTGTTTTTCATGAATATTTAAGGATATTATTTGCATTAAAAAAAAAAAAAGAAAAGATATTTATGGTTATTAATAGAGTAGTGTAATTCAACACATACTTTATAATGTAGATTGCAAATCTATTGTAAAGTATAATTATTTTATGGCTAAAGTATACTAAATAATTATAAATTTCTGATTTAAATGAAGTGTAGAGACCGATAGCAGAGCTTGAAAATTCAATATAAATAAATAATCTTACAAATTATAATAAGCATGGTTTAAAGGAACACGCAATATAAAATTTAAGGAAAAAATAATTTGTAATTGTAAAATTGTAAATTTTCTTATACACGAGGAAACATATTCATATAATTTAAAGCTTTTAACTAAAGAGCTTTAAATTATATAAAAATATAGTCTATATTGGCATTTTGATTTAATAATTGAAATTACAATTTATAACCTTGTAAGTGATAATTAACAAAAATGCTAAAATGTATTTTATATTGTACAAAGCTGTTGACATCAGATGAAAAAATCAATAAAGAAAATTGAATTTAATACCATCATCATCATTGTTATTGCTACCGTTATTGTTATTATTATTGTTATTTGTAGCAGCTGTAGTAGTTATGATAGTAGTAGTAGTAGTAGTTTTTGTTGTTGTTGTTGGTATTATTATTATTTTCTATTTAATTAGATGGTATTAGAGCCGCCATGTCCGAAATACACATAAGTAAACAAATGCTCAATAGAAAATTGCCGAGATATTAGTTCGTACTTATTTAATTATACTCGCTGATAAAGAAACGATGGAATGATACTTAAAATTAATTTTCATTCGCGGTAATATAAAAAATTTGTATTTACGGGCTCAGGAAGTGTATCTGTTTCTACGTTCGTGCGTGTAAACGCTCGTGCGCCTGTGTTCGTGCGCACAGATGCGCATGAGTGAGTACGTATTTAAGGTCGGGAGGAAAAGGGAATTTCAGAAAAAATGCGATTGCTTGGATAAAATGATCCGCGTCTAGCAGTAGACCTTTACATCGCCGTTTGGTTAATAATAGGATTTACCGGGAGAAAATAAAACCTGCAGTATCACGACAATGTCGTTATTGCATATAGCATATCCTTAAAAATATTCAATTATTCTTAAGTGCAGAAGAGAAACACATTTCCACCAAGAGAGAGAGAGAGAGAGAGAGAGAGAGAGAGAGAGAGAGAGAAGGAGAGAAGTAAAGTCGCTTTCCGTATCGAATAACGAGTTTCTGAAAAAAGGTAGAAGGGACTCGCGTGCGCTTGATTTGACGCGCCCTACTTTTTTCGTATGATTTCGCGATTTTTATTACGTACTTCATCAATCGCACGAAGATAAATTGTTTTCCTTATATAAATCATGCTAATGATACAAATATTATTCATTGCCTTGAAATTCATTTTTTTATTGTCTAATGGATATTCTTGGAGGCAGGATGTCACTTTAACGATTGTTCCGTTGAACCATTCTTCTCTTCCGTAGTCATTGCTCATTTACCATTATGCTCGAACATCCTTGATTATATTATATAATATTTTTTAAGAAAAAAATAATGCTCGCTTTACCAGCATTCCTCGATATGGCACGTTTGGAATCAAAATAGTGCACTTATAGGTAGAAAGTTACAATATTTCCAAGAACGATCTTTACAGTTGTACAATTTGAGTCAAAGAAAAATGGTCTGTGTGTGTGCGTGTGTGTAGTAGCATAATGCCATATACTTAGCGCCACTTTCAAAATAACAAAATGCTTTTGACAATTATTGCCGAAATAGTAGACATGTAAGTATCGAGCTTACAGTCGCATCCACTATCATTATACATACGAAATAAGTATCGCGCGGAATAAGTTGCGAGGAATAAAATCGCGTTACAGTTAGGTAAAATCTCACGGCCAGCGGACCCAACCTAACGCACCGGCAACTCCGTCTATAATGATTCATTCAATCTCGCTCACGCGAGCGAACTTCTTGTTTTATCAGTCTCCTTTATTTATTAAATATGCCAATGTTATAATTATCTCGGGGCAAATGTAATGTAAGTCTATAACCGGATTAGGATTTATGTCTTTGAGCCGTGTTGAATAGTTTGCGAACGGCGTTGCATGCGCCTCTAAAATACAATTATACAAAATACACGGATTTTTAGCGCGATGGACATAATATTACATTGCATGACTCTTTTCCGTATATCCAGTCATGAAACGCGTGAGCCTGATGGTGGTTAAATGAATATATTTTGCTCCTTATCGGCTTAGAGTGTTTATTTTGCGTTTCTCGTCAATGCGTTCCTTTGTCTTTTACGGTACGTCACACAATAATAGTCAAGTATTGCGAGCTGCAATTTTCAGCTGCTTAACTAACAAAGGCGCGGACGTTTGAATTTTCTCGAAATTCTTCGAACGCTGCCACTATTTCCATTAAAATACCTAATTGCCATTTTGATTACTTGAGAGTATTATTAAGTATATTTGAGGTGGTAGATTGGGAGAGCGGGGCGACAATTTAATCGAAAATTGTGAAAACTGAAATTGTTGTTCATTGTAAATGCTATGGAACAATCAAGTTTATCAATGCAATAATGTTTAATATAATAGTATTAATAATTTCGCATTAATAATTAACGTATTTTGTAGTCAATATTTCAGAAAATATGCGAGAAAAACATGAAACTATCAAAATTTGTGCTTATTCAAAATAGAAAAAATAAAAAAAACTTGAATATTGTTCGCTCTATATAATAAATATATTCAACTACTTAATACATGTCAATGCTACATACGTAATGAACATTTTTAAAGACAATGAAAATTATAGCTACTTTCACCAGTTTATTTTCTCTCGTTATAAACCTATTTTTGATCATTATAATGCTATTATTATATAACAATTATAATGATATTGTAAAGTACTTATAATTTTACGCATATAATATGTAAATGTAAATGTAATATTTCATGCAGCTTAATCGTGATAATGCGAAACATAAATTCCAACAAAGTAACGCGTTAGCATTTGAATAAAAAAGAAACTATTTTACATTATTTTACGATTGCATTGTAAAATTAGGTAAAATTGCAATTTCGCTTTCTTTTTTTTCGTTTTTAGTTTTTGTTTAATATTCATATTCTGTATATCAACTTTACTTGATTAAAATATTTAAAATATTGCTGATTGTTTTGTTTTACTATACAATGTTTCAAGTAATTAGAACGAACTAAATGATTTTGATGAGATAATTGTTTTATATGTGTGTGCTAATCTAAATTTACTAGCATTACATAGATCCATTCACACCCGCGCATAGTTCTCTTCTCAAATGGCATTTACAGATAGAACTAATGTGTTGATTAGTTGTCAACGGATTCTAATTACTCCATACTTAATTTCTGCGTAATAAATTTCGGAATAATTAATTTTCAACCGAGTAGTTAATTTCTCCATATCTAATAGTTCGAAAAAAAAATTCAAGATAAACAGGAATTTCATTAATGTAATAAGCATGTGCGAACTGTATTTACTATATAGTCCCGCGAAATTATCCATTTATCGCTTAAAGTTCAGTCTAAAACGTCGTTCATGCTTCTTTTTTCTCGAGAAAGTGTCCGTGTGCGCGTGCATGCTTTTAAGCAGACGCAGGTAACTTAACCCATGTTAAGTTGTATTCGGAATAGTTACACACTACGTATAATATCATCGGCTTGGCAAATAATTGAATGGCTAAAGAACTTTCTTGCGGGTTGAAAAGACAAAGAGTACATTTACACTTTAGGCATAAGGTATCTCGCGGAGAGTCGAAAGTCCCGGTACATTGAGCGTGGGACTGCCGATCTCTCCGCCAAAGCGAGAACCACGCGGTCGAACTGGGTTACGCCGAGACGGCCATTACAATAATTCAAAATGTCCCTCGTCATTGTTTCGCCGCGGTGTCCCACATCCCTCTTCATAAATAATCATAAACAAATGTAATAACATGTGTTCGTATTAAACGCGCTCCCGCTCCCGCTCCCGCCATAACACACGGGACAACGGGGGTGAGCGCCCAATGCACCCTTCCAACCATCCACCAAAACTCAACCACCCATCAATCCAGACGCGCACGCACGCACAGAAATTGCGAGGGTTGGCTGGCTGGCTGGTCGACTAGTGGGCTGGAGGGAGACGAAGGTGGAGGTGAAGTGAGTTAAAGAGGGAGCAAGAGATGGTGGCGCGCGGGGCAAACCTCCTCCGCAAGTCCTCCGGATAAAGTGTCGACCAACAATTTATCAAGCTCGTTGGCGAGCCCGTAGGCTGCTAATGTTCTCGCGGCGCGCATTATTATCCAAAAGGGTAAAAGCTCGACATGCTTGGGCGTGGCCAGATCGAGGCGCCGCTACAGCTGAGACTCGCGGCGATTGGCCGAAGCCGTGGGCGTGGCCCCTTGGCCCCGCCCATTCCGCAACGCGCGCTTTAAGGCCCTTTCGCGGGTGCGCAGTCACTCGGCTAATAGATACCCATCCGCACCCGTCTCGCCCCTGTGGCGCCGTTCCCACATCGCCCTTGTCATCGTCGTCGCTGTCGCCGTCCTTATCATTTTTATCATCATCGTTGTCGTCATTGTCGTTATCATCGTCGTCGTCCTCATCGTATTGTGCGACGCAGCACTGATTTTTCACGTGGGAGTTGCGCGAGAAGAAACTGCTTACTCGACTACGAATGCAACGACTACGACTAGGATGACGCCAAACAACGACAGCGAGCTTCTACGTACGCCGTGTTAGCCGTAAGGTGAAAGGCATCGCGCGCGCCCATTGGATTGAGAATGTCGTTCCGACGAATGTCACTGACAAATAGGGCGCCGCGCGGCCCGTTTCGCCAATCGATCCCGGACGGACTTGCGTTTGCGCGCCGAATGCGAGCCCCGGAGTTGCGGCGGAGAAGTCGCGTTTGCGCGGCACGGTAGAGCTGCCGGAACGGCGTCGGTCGTCGCACGAGTGGACCGCCAGGCCGGAGACGGCCGGTGGTGATTTGAACTTCCGGCAGCAGGTATCGCTGCGTCAGCGGTAAAAGCGCGGATAGACGCGCGATGTGCGGGAGGCGCGATGCAAAATGGATGCGCGATGCCCGCGCGATCGGCTTGGCGCTCGCTCTTGCGTATCCTCGGTGCTTCCGGTCTCGGGGGCAGCGTCCAAGAGAGGAGCGCGGGCGTGACGCGCAACCGAGCCTCCCTCCCACCTGTACGCATACCTAATGCCATATAATAAGGGCTCATGCATATGAAAATATGACCCGGGTGTAGTTAACCCTTTTGCTATTGTGCTCGCGCGGCTGCACGCATGCGCGTCCAATGCCGAGCACCTCGTTTGCATTTAATCGCCGATAATACACGAATGGAACGAAATCGAAGACGAAGACAAAGACGACGACGAAGACGACGACGTCAACGAGGATGACAACAACGACGACGACGACGACGACGACGACGACGCCGACGACGACGACGACGACGACGACGACGACGCCGACGACTAACGTTAACGATGAGTCGCCGTTTCATGCCAAAGCTGCGGGCATTTCGCTATTTATCTCGGGACTTATCGCCAAGGCGCTGACCCACGCAACTCCTTGGGCCCTAGGGTATCCACTCCCGATTGCTGAGATCGTTGCCTTCCCGAAGCTCGCGGCGCGTACCAAGCTCCTAGAGGACACGCCAGGATAAGCGAGAATAAAGAGGCGGCTTTTCGCGGCCGATGAAAGGGGAAAAAAAATGGCGCGAGCGCTTGAGCCCCCGGTAAAAGCATATACGAAGTGGAAGGCGGCACTTGAATGTGAGTAACGAGCGGCTTCGATCTCTGGTTTAGCTCGAAGATTGCACGCGACGAGGATCGATCTTCTCGCTACGATCCCGCGCTACGCGACTCTGCCAAAGATTTCTCGTGAGAGTCGAGCGTCAATTGGAATGTGGATGTGGAATTGGTAGCCGCAGCTAACTCGTCGCAATCGAGTGGATTTCGGTGGTATCGTGGATGGTCCGATTGTCCGTGCTTGAGAGCCCCTGGAATCTTTTTATAGATGAGTGCGATAGGAGGTTGGGCGAGAGGCGGTTGAGCACTTTATAGCGTACGATTCCGCGCTCGATACGACTATTACAATGTACAACGGTTTCGAGCCAACGGTATTGCAACGATAAGAATTTCTGGCGTCGAATTATGCAAACGTCCATCAACGTGAAAATGAATTTAAACGTTAGTAAGGTGCGCTGCATTCTCCAGGAAACGAACGATTTGGAGGCGTTTGTATTTATCTGCTTATCATCATGCCCATTAGCTTCGATGCATCTTTTCCGGTATATGTGTATTCCCAGCCTACATACAAATAAAAAATTATAGCTAGCCCCGCCGCGATTATAGATTAAGTTAGCTACGACGATATATATTTATAAAAGCCTTAAAACCCATAATATACCAGCTCGTGCCGTCTGTATTCTCACACATTCAACTTGCAATTCAGCAAACTAAACTAAAATCGATTTCTAATCTTGTACCATACGCACGCATGCACGCACGCACGCACGCACGCACGCACGCACGCACGCACGTATAATGTACGACCTTACACGAGTGCGTATGCATGAATTTTTGCGGATGCTGATTTAAAGACGGAGATGAAATGTATTATTAGCATCGAGGAATAGGAATATGACTATCGTCCATTTAAGCCGCTAATAAAAAACGATTTTACACTATATTCGACCAATTATCCGTTCCATAATAAATCGCTAGAAATTTCCAGTAAAAAGTATGGTGACAGTAATTAAATATTTTATTTCAAATTGGATACTTCCTTGGAGTTAAAAGACCGGAACAAAAAATCATCGGATATGAAACAGAAATTCACGAGATGTGTTAATAATAGCCTGAGAAGCAGTTGGTATTTGCCGTTTGTAACGTTTGACAAAAGTTTAAGTTTGTGACTTTTACAATACCAGTAATATTGCCCATGTATTTATGGAATGCAAAAATCTTGTATCTTGTATCTTGTAATTTTTATCAGACACGTGACTTACGTTTCGGCATATATTTGGAGACAAATGAAGAAAATTTTCATCAGAATTGTCGATACGAGCCATCGACCCTTTAATTATTGACATTAATAATACTAATAGATAATAGTAATTGTAATATCACTTGTTCATTATGTTTTTCCAAAAGACAAAGAAACGAGACTACATAAAAGAAAGCCAAAATATAAACGACAAGATCTCTCATAAAACATCATCAATTTTTTATTTAACTGTCTATTTTACAGTCTAGTTTCATTTTTGTTTTCTTTCTCCCTTCTCTTTTCTCTATTCCTATAAACACTGTGATGCGCATTTATTGATTGCCGCTGCATTTCTATTAGAATACGTACTATTAGTCGTGTGCGGAACGAGCGCACTGACACAATAAAGAAAAAAAAAAGGAAAAAGAATTTGATAAATTTAACATATAAAATAAATGGATTACTCGCGCTCTTTTCGAAGAAGACGATGATTCTTCTCTATGCTATATAATTGCACGGGACTATTAAGACTCGTAACTCGCAACTTGTAACTAGTAACTCCCAACTCGCAACTCGCAACTCGCAACAGAGCGTACCGAGCGAGCACTTAATAAATGATAAGCTAAAATAGAATTGAAAGTCGCTATTACGAGTAATACTTGACAGATACATAAAATTACTCCACGTGCCTCGTATAATACTCGAGCTCCACGGCCAAGTGAATCGATTTGAAAATTTCCAAGAGTTTTTTAAGGTCCTGGCGTTTTGGGCGCGCCGTGATCCTACCGAGGTAGTTTAATTGCCGCTTGCCCAGGTAATAATCGCTCTCGCACTAAAAGCAGTGATTATTTTGGGAAACAGTCGTTGGACGTGAATATGTATATACGATGGTTGGGGCAATATATTTAAGAATTGAAGAGTGCCGGAGTCGGCACAGGTGTCAGGAGGATTCCGCCAAGCGGCTCCTGCCCCGAACTCCGGTACACAATAATCGCGATAACAATCGCAATCCTTGGTGGACGACCTCGGAGCCAGGACGTCCCCAAATAAGCTCAAGAACCGCGGCGCGGTAAGTGCCGCCCTGGGAATGTGGACGTTGTCCACCTCGCGCTTCCGGGATGCAGCTTCCTCCGCTCACGTCCGGCAGCCTCGGGGCAGATGTCGCATTGCGGTGCGTCGTTTCGTCGCACGTCACCCCATCCGTCACTCTCGGTGCCGCGGCCTGACAATGGGCCGCCTCCGCGCACCTGTACGCGGCCAACTGGGGCCCCGAATCCGAAAGGGTGCGGGCAGCTGCGGGAGCCGCGACTCCCACTGATAATTACGTGGCGGCCCCCGCCTTATCTCCATCAACGGCGGTGGCGGTGGCGGTGGCGGTGCTGGATCGGACCCGCAAATTTCCGAAGGCCGCCGCGACTCGCCGCGGCCCACGTACGTAAACTCGGCTAATGGTTGGGGCGATGTATCAGCAGCTGCTGCTCTCTTTCTTTGGCCACCGTCACCGCCACTCCTATGTCGTCCCGCGGAACGACAAAATCTAAAATTGAAGCGTTGCGTGCTAATCGTCGTTTAGTATTATTGGCTAGATTGTTATTGTTGTTATTGTTTTTGGTGTCGATGTTGCGGTTGCAAATAATTGCTATTGTCGTTACCATCGTAGTCGTAGTCCTAGTCGTCATCCTAATCGTCGTCGTCGTCGTCATCGTCGTCGTTGTCGTCGTCGTCGACGTCGTCATCGTCGTTCCTATTCTACGCCCCCTTCCGGCCTCCTCTTATATTCACGAACTTCTGCCGGGGCCGCGAATGTGCGTGAGTGGCCGCCCGCGCCCACCGCCATTCACGCCGAGCGCCGTTTATCTCATTACCCCCGGCCTTCGGCTTTCACGCCGCTTCCTTTATTGCGCACTTGGCCCTTTGTGGCCCGGGAGGAGGAGCGGCTATTGTGCGCCGGCTGAAAAACAAACAGAATAACAGGACGGGTATGCTAATGCCCCCGAGCTACCGGTCACCGCAGCTTTCCCTCGTCGGTCGCTCCATGAGTCCGACTACTAATTCGCGCGCCGATTACTCATTCTCGGGCGGTAAGCAACCGCTGCTGGATAAGAACGTGCTCTCGGATGGCTCTGGATCCCGAATCGAGATCCCGGCGCTAAGCGAATAAGCGCGCAGCATCCGCTCGCGCGGACATCGTTCGCCGGCGATTGGCTAGATATTCCCACGATGAAAAGCTTGTAATTTTAATAGTATCGACATGGGCATCGAGCCACATCGTAATTTCACTCAAACTTATCGGCGTGTCTCTTATTATCATTGGCCTTAATTACGCTGTGGGCAATAATTTTTATAGACGGCGGGGAATTAATGTTAAACGTATGGGAAAGCGATAAAGCGCTTTATGTATATGATGGATAGATTTGAAAGCTCATGAACTGTTATGATTGAATTACTTTTCGGATTATTTAATCTTATTTAGAATTTTCATGAATCTTGGAATTGCATTATAATTATTTTTCCTATTCATTTTTTGTTTGATTTTTTTTTTATATTTATTCTTTTGTTTTCACGTTTTACCTTTTACACTGAAATTTCAAAACGATTCAAAACAATTATCGAAAATGCGATGTTTGTGTAGATCCCGCGAGTAAATCAATTGACTTTCTACGAGTAATTCTCCTTGAAACTCGAGTTACTCAATAAAGATAAAGTAAAGTGAAAATTACAGCTTTAAAGACTCGCAACGTACAAATAGTCGTAGATACATTTAAATAAAAAACCAATGTTAATTAAAGGTTTGAGCTCGAAGCGAGTTAGTATTGAAGTGCTTACCTCGTTAACAACGTAAAAGACAATCCGTAGACGTTAATATAAAGGTAATTTGAAGAACAGCATCGGTGAAAATATCTTTCTAGCGGAAAGCCTGAAATTATCGATCCTTCATTAGTAGTAAGTCTCTCTCTCTCTCTCTCTCTCTCTCTCTCTCTTTCGACCCCTTTTCCATTCCTTCTTGTCGTACAGACAACGTGACCTATTGTTACGCGTTTCTTCTAGAATGTGGAAGGAGTGGAAGTAGAAGAGAACGAGCATTTCATTTCTTTTGCTTTTTTTCTCTTTTTGTGTTTTTTGCTTTTCCCTATATATTAACGTGAGTGACGGCCAGGTAGTCAAACTCACGTCTGGAAGATTAAGCTTTTGAATTCTAAAGCCATATCAACCTCAAACGCGCGTTTTCTATTCAAACGCATATAAAGCAGCTTGTAACTTTTTGACACGATCGTTTACAACTCAATAGCACTTCCCCTCGGCTACGTGAATTTCATAACGACTTTCTTATAATGAGCGGAACCTTCGCTTCTAGTCCGCGTCTCTTCGTACCTCTTTAAATGTTAATCATCCTTGCATAAGCATTTGTTTAGATATCACCAATTAACATGTGTTAAAGCGAAATCTCATTTAAGTATATCACACGTATGGGACATAAATGCGAGCATTAAACAAACGATATTTCAACGCGTGACGTATCCGAGATTTTTTTTCCTCTTCTTCTTTTTTTTCATTCAATTCCCCTCTTTTCTCTCGTTCTTTCACCCCTTTTGTTTCCTTTTTTTTTCTTTCTTCCTCTTATTCAGTTTCTTTCTTTCTTTTTTCCTCTCTTTTTACATACGTACTTTTAACTAATAATCATTGCCAGGCGTACGTTCCGTAATCCTTTTCCATTTCCAGTAATTTGCCGTTTAAAAAAAAAAAAATAATAAAAATTACATAATTATCATCTTTATATCACAATTATCCGCAAATATAATTAGCGCTACGCACAAGTGGGCGAAACAATGCAAGGAGAAAAGTAGGCAATTACGTAAAACTCTGACTCTCGATTTGAAGAATGCAAGGTCAGCTGAAACTTTTTTGTCCTCGTATTGCTGCCAATCATTCGACGCATAAGCCCGAGTGTAAGAGCGCGATGAGAAATTAAAATTGCGCCCCTCCCAAGTCATCAATCGCCCGTACTCCTATTCGGAAATTTTTAATAAAATTTCCGCCCGTGTTCGATAAGCCTAATTCGCGGCAAGCGCCTTTCGCTGATTTTCAGCTCGGCGATCACGTGCTCATTAATTCGGTTTTATTCCACGGATCGATCCGAGCCCCTCATCCCTCATCCATAAACATATCATAGCATACTATGCTCGAGCACGCCTACGAGTATCAAATCCAATGACTGTAACGAGAAGTCAGGGCGCCTCTACTCCCGGAAGAGATGCACGCTCTGTGACATCGGCCCTCGAAGCCCAACGAGAATGCACTCGTACCGCGGTCGCCGAGAACGATCGTCCTTACCTGATTAACAATCAGGCGCGGAGAGAAACCGTGAGAACAGATCGATGCTGCATCTGTACATATCGCGACTAGATGGGAGCACACGGGGTCGAGGATTTGCATAGGCGGATGCAACGTTGTCGGTTAATTTCGCATTGTGCGCACCCTCGCAAATCATAAGCAGCGACCTTATCGCGGCCGATCGGGGGAAGTCGAATATTCGCGAGGTGGATCGCCGGATGAGAGGACTTTGACGTATGCCAAGGAATTGAAAATGCTGCTGGCGAAGGCCTTGCGAGACTCGTCGTGGTCGATGTGCATGCCGTTAATGCAACTCGATGCACCCGCGATTTTACAAGCGCCAATAGTTGCTAAATAACGCGTAAAAACTTTTCTCGCGCTACGAGGAGGCGAGCAGGTGAGCGAGAGTCCAACACATTAATAATCACGCGCTTCTGCTTTTCCACGCTGTGCAATGTGTTTTTGCGTGGTGGGCCTTCGGCTACCGGAGGCCGTTACTTCCTAGGGAGGACGGCACCCGATTATTCGACGTTTGGTACTGCTGCTATAATGTATCGTCCCGTGGTCGGCTTCGCGCTACTTTATGTAGCACTGTTTGCTAATTTCAGCATGAAAAGCTTTACGGACGCGATCCTTGCACCTGCGGATACAATACAAAAATGATGATTCGTGCGGCGTTTTTCTCACCGGCAGTGGAAGCGAAGGCAGTTACAAAGAAGCGTGTACTTGCGCATCTTAAGGAAAATTACTGCTATTTTCTCGCTCAGCCTGACCACAAGATCCTGCATAATGGTATTGCAAATGGGACTCGGTGCCATATTGTCGATTGATTACTGTTATTAATTACGATTAATCTAAGGCGAGTATTAAAGAACTTCCAGTAGAACTGGAAACAATATAATGTGGCCGAGACGCTGCTTGAATGTTGCGTTGGAAAATTAGGACGTGCCGAGGGATTAAACTCGAGGATAAATGTTCTTATTAATGTTAATGTAACTTTTCGAGCTTTAATAACGTGGGAGATGCAATATTGTCGATAAATAGCCAATTGCTTTTGTCCCTTCGAGACATTCGATATGTATATTGGGTTAAGAGACGCCGACCTCGATCAAAGTGCTAAATCATTTTCTACTGCAATTTATAATGACGACTGGAGGTGTATCGAACAAGCTTAAGCGTTCTACGCATACAACCCCGTTCCCAATAATTTTACGTCTCTTACGCATTACGCATGTGAATGAATAGACTGCAATTATTGCAACTAGGCAACCGAAAATATTCCTCCCGTCGAGCCAAAATAAGTTTCGTTAATTTTATAATGCTCTAGTACTCGTATATGTCTGAAAAATATTGTGCCAACGTCAATAACAACGCATTATGGAGATAATTGCTAATGGTCAAGTTTTAAACGGAAACACAGGTTATTTGAAATAGTACAATGCGCTATGATATCATACGGACGGCAAATGTTCGTGTTGCATTAATGCAGTGTTGAATTTAACTTTATTTACTTTTTTTTGTTCGAGTTTTAGTAATTTATACGTCTTTAAAAAAAAAAAAAGAAAATAATAAAAGTACTCGTAGTTTGTTGCAATTGGCCAGGGCCATTGAAATGGCAATGTGCTGTTAAATGCAATAGAGATGCTTAATTATGTGATCATTGTGAAAACTGACAACGCATATGTTTCAAAATAATGATCACGATTCTACTCACTTTCTTCGAATGAGAAATCGATTAATTCCAAGTATTGAAAACGTTAAAATATCCTTTCTATATGTCCGACAATCGCTTCGGAACTATAATCTCAAGGATTACAGGTTATTTGCAAAATTAATTTTAAATTCAAACTTTCATTCAACTATCTACATATTTAAAATTACATTTCCTATTCGTCAAGAATGAACTCAGTTCAGCATTCACTTATTTTCCTATTCGTCAAGAATGAACTCAGTTCAGCATTCACTTATTTTGTACGTTAAATATCAATTCGTGAAAATAAGCCATTTGTCTTATTAAAAATCACGGAGCACGAAAGATTACATTAAATTCAATTATAAACGTATTTCGAGATGAAATAAAATAATAACTGCACGAACAACAAGATTGTTATAGAATTTTGAAGCAAAGAATTTTCCCGTAAACATTTCTTTATACATGAAAATGATTATAATACGCTAAAGTACGTACATTCTTTGCAATAAATATTAGAACGTGATCGACAAAACGGCATTCAAGACTTTGTTTCTTTTTTTCATTTTCTTTTCTTTTTTTTAAGCACAATTTAACTAATTTATATATATATATATATATATATATATATATATATATTGTCATTGATATTTATAACTATTAAAGATTTCACGAACAAAATCTTGAATTTCTACTCGAGATTAGCGAACAAAATTAAAGTCATATCACTAGTAAATAATCACGTATCGAATATAAATATTACAATTATATCTATGACGTTTATTGCTTTTACATTAGCTGTAAAAATAGTAAATGTTTCTGCAGTTTCGTTCGAAACGATATTTATTTTGCAGTCGAGAATATTAATCATTATCATATCTTTGAATCATTTTTGACTATTTATCTATCGTTTTTCGGATATTGTTTTTCATGTGTATGATATGCACGCAATTAACATTCTAGGCAATGAAAATTTGACGTCAGCAATATAATGTATAAGCTAAGATCCCATATAAGGGGTTCGCTATGGGATTTGTACCGAATTCCGAGAAAATACAAAAACTGATACGACCCAATACCGATACGTACATCGGCTATACTGTAATACGAAGAGACAGAAAGTGTTTAAAATGTATTAAAGCAAGCACGGTTGTTTTTACCGTTTTCTAGAAATAAGTCACTGTCAAAATCTAATATTAAGTATAAAATAAATAACAAATATCCAATATAATAAATGATTGGATCTGTATACATTAATCGGTACGTTAACTGTATCGATAGTATTAAAGTAATTGCATTATTTATTGCTAATGATGGATGTTCGATGCATATTATGCTTTTAAAATATTTATGATTAGTATTAACATATTTAACTTTGGAAATCATTGTCGATTGCCTAGTTATGATTAATTGTAATTGTATTAAAATTTGCATTCTTTCAATTAATTGGCTTGACTATATTAAACACCTCACTATGCATAGGGCAATTATAAACTAGCGGAATAAAAAGCTTGTATTCTTAAAGCTTATGAATATTATTAATATTCTTAATAATAGATAATAATAATAATAATAATAATAATAATAATAATAATAATAATAATAATAATAATAATAATAATAATAATAATAATAATAATAATAGCGCGGGAAAGTCTTATAGGTAAGAAGCTTGTCTCGTAAATTAAAAATACCTACCCTACAACAATAGTATGACTATTTTTGTTTCTTTTTTTTTCTTTTTTCATATGCTGCTATTTGGTTGGCTTTCTCAATCGATAAAATATCTCCATAAAACATATTTTTATTTCTATTTATCAACTGACACAAATATACTGTTTATTATTTTTTTTAATTAGTTTTTTTGTTTTGTTTTATCCATAACTATAAAGTATATTCAGTATGAAGAAACATTAATTTGAGGAATAAGTACAATGAGTATGTTTAAAAATAAAAATCGTTGGATTGTTGGGTGAGGAATTTTTAAGAAGCGTTAAAGGTTGAAAATAATATCAAAATACATTTAATACGATGAGAAAAATTCTATTGGGTAAATTTCACGTAATACCGAAGCGAAAGATATTCTCAACGACTTACACAAAATATTATCATCCCCTATATATTAGATTGATGAATTATTATGAATTAATCATTGTTCATAATACTATTATTGGGGAAATATTTTGCAAAACCCTCTATTCAATAAGCAAATTTATATTCATACTTGCGCGTTCGCTTGTTCGATAAGCTACTACTACTTACACTACGAATTCTTGGTATTTTCTCTAATTCTTGTTGAAGCAATAATGCAATTGCATAAACGTTACGTTGTTGCCTTAATGATGCTTTGTGCAAGCATTCTATACATGAGAATCACCGCACCAAATAGACGCGCTATATCTACATACCCTACGCTTCATTCTAATAGTTTTTTAATCAAATTATTTGCAAAGAATAAGAATACATGTTATTTGCCGCTTCGGATTCCAATGATGTTTTGTTATCCATGTATCTAGATGTCTATCCATTGTCTCTCCGCGCCACTAGGAAAGCAGTATTCTCGTTAAAACCTACGCCCCTAATGTATTTTAACTCGCAACCTGATTATAGAATCGCTCTAATAGGACAATCAAATCAGGAAATGATCCCATTAAAATTTATCGAATAATTCAGCGTTACAGAACGTGCGTGGCTAGTCTGGACGTCGGCATAGCAAGTAATCTTCGAACCGAGCGTAGCGCGTACGCATTAGTAGTTTGAAAAAAAAAGAAAAAAAGAAAGCAGCCGACGCAAAGAGGCTTATTAATCTCGAGGCTCTCGACCAAAGCCGGACGAAAACGGTACCGTCAACAGGATCAAAAACGTTGGCCCAACGCTCCACAATGAGTCAACATCGGACGCGCCGACGAGTGCTCGGGTATACCGCGCTTATATTCCAAGTACCTTGAGGAATAATGAGTGGGCGAAATGGCAATGCACCGGGGACACATCTGTTATGCCAAAGCCAGCTAAAGCCGAGTACTACGTCGAAGTGTACGGGCGTTATATTATTGGATCGACAGGCGACTCTCCACCACCTCCGCGCGCCACTCACTCCCACACCTTTCCACCTTTGACTGAACAAAAAAGGAATCACGTGCGTGCCCGAAGCCGCATGTAAATGTGCATGTCCCGTCGAAAGGCCGAGCAGGGCCCGGAGTCAAAGGACCGACTGCCGCACAGACAATCGACAGGTAGATACGCCAAACTCGCGGTGCCCCCGTTGAGTGCTAAGCGTGACGGTCAGCCGACGCGTGCCGCAACTCTTTAATCGCGCGTGTCGTCTACCAACGGCGAGTGTGCCATTGTCATTCCGGAGGCGGCGATGCTCCCGTTGTGACGCGGTCTGCAGATGAATGGGAGCAGCCTCGACTTTTCGACTGTCAAGGCGGAGGACCGGGGAGCGTCGTTTTGAATGGGAGGCGACGGACGCTCACGGAATAAGTTGGCGATGTATTGTCTAGCGAGTGCGCACGACGACACGAGCTGGATGAATGTTCTTTTATTGAGCGTGCCGCCTGTGAAAGGAAAGGACAGGAAAGGAAACGCGCGATCCGCAATAATACGGAATACGGAGAAGCTGAATGCGATTGAGTGCGAAGGCTCTTGGGTAATGTTGGACTAATGGATGGCTCGTGACATTGCCAGTTCTCGCTTCTCGTTAGATAAGTATAGCGTCGAGCTTATCCCAATGACGGTCTTGGCGATTCGATGATACGAGTCACGGTCAATCGTAGCGATTTTCTCTAATTGATCGTTCTTTTTAAACAATTTGAGGATGTAAATAACGAATTTGGCAAATACGAGAATTTAATCGTCGTTGGCACTCGCTTCTTTACTGGCAAAATGACCAAATCCATGGTAAATTTCTTTCCACACCGACTTCTCGCAATCCAAATAAGCTCTTCAATTTCAAATACCTTGTAAAGTCCGCGACTCTGTTGTTTCTCTTTCCGAAATTCAATTAGCTATAAGTGGTTAGCGGCGTGGGTCGAGGTGGCGGGAGGGGGGAGGAGGGAAGAACCGATTAGCGACCACAACATTCGCACGGATTATCTCAACGCACAATCATTATATATATATAATTACAAATTGACGAATTAGCCAGTCATTGTTCCTCGAGATAAGTTCTACTCCTTCTATCCTCTTTTTTTTTTATTTTTTGGTTTTATTTCTTCTATTTTTTTTGGTTGTTGTTTTATTTTATTTTGCTTTTTTTTGTTTAATCACTTGAATCGATAAAAAGTCTCTTAGCCAATAATACGCTAATCTAGTGTAACTTCAAGTAAAGTTGCGAAATTAATCGAATTAATCTCCGCTTTAGACCTCTTCGCCGATTAAAAGCCTTTATTAACACATTATAATGAAGATGCTTTTTGTTGTTTTTTTTACATCAATTTCGCGACACTATTAAGATATTATGCATACCACAAGCTGTCCTCCTCTTTAACAAAAGGACGAAAAATCATTGACACAATTACTCGCGTGTGATTTTATCGTTAAATAATAGCTTGTTGTAAATGGTGAACTATGTCCGTACGGGATGGGATGGAATTGGGATGATAAGCCACGCATTGGCGATTAAAATTTCGTTATCGTTATTAAGCCCTCGATACAATTGCATAATATCTTATAATTCAGTCCTGTAAATTTGTTGCGTTTACGTATATTTGCTATATAATAACGCTCGGCATTGCGATCGATTTTCGTAATTATGTCATTAATATTAATGCCCGTCCGGTACGGTACATCCGCCATTCGAAAACATTCAATGAGGATAACGGCTTCTATCCGTTCTGTCTCTCTTCCTTCTTTCTCTCATTAACGCAAGGCTCGCTATCTGCTTTTGAATTTGAAAAGCAATGCTGTAAAGTGTTTAGCTTTGAAAATAAGAGACTATTCGTGAGATCGCGATCTCGGCTAAGAGCGAATGTTCTCATGGGCTCGGATGCCAAAGAGGCTATTTAACAATTAACTCGCTTGAGATTTGAGCTAAATGCGCGAACTACCTGAAGGGGGCATGAAAACGTCGTGAAGGGATAATCGACTCGTTGTCCACTAGTTCGCCTAATCCACTTGTGCGATTCGCAAAGAAAAAGATTTTGCTTGGCTGGCCGATGATAGTCCCATTCGTCTTTCGAGTAGCGACGCAAATCAATGCGGCGATTAAATAAAATTTATTCCCCAGTCACCGAGGAAGCGAGCTGAGGCTAGTTGATCGTTTCTATGAGCCGAGTGAGACAGAGAGAAAGAGAGAGACATAGAGTGAGAGTAAATGAACGACTGACGCTATGATGTTCCCTTGCTCGAGACAAGTCGAGCTTACGACAGCACGCTCATTTCACGACATTGTTCTCGAAATAATTACGTCCAACGAGTTCCTCGATCATTAGTACACGCATGTAAGCCGGATAAAGGATAAAGGTGGAAGAAAGTTGAGGACACATGGCTCGATTGTGAGGCAAGAGTACCGAGGTAGCCTCGGGAGATTGAGCTAGTCGAGAGAAAAAAGTCGACGCTACGCGAGTTGTTTTGTCAATTTGGTCGTGTCGGCGACGATCCGCGAGCAAAGATAACTCCATTGAATGTCGCTATTAGACTTTCAAATGTAAAGTAGTGCGTGGACGCGCCCGTAGGAGCGGTTACAAAATTCAAAAGCGTTAAATCAATGAGTGAGGTAAGAATGCGAGTAAGTAGATTCTAACTTGGTGGTGAGGTATGGTGCGGTGCGGTGTGGTACGGTGCGAGGCGGAGCGGAGCGGGGCGGGTCGGGGCGGGTGGCGGTGGGCGTCGGTGAAGGTGGACTATCGATGGATAGGGCGATGGGGGGAAGGAGGGACGGGGAGCGAACGCAAGTGCATTTCCTACAGGCTAATAAATGCGAGAAAGAAAGAGGGAAGAGTCGTCGGCGGGTAGTTAGGCCTGGATAATTCGCAGCAGGCGGAGGAGGACGGGAATGCGGTGGACGAGGATGAAGAGAAGGTGGGGGAGGAGGTGGGCAGGCAGATGTCACGGTGGCTCGGCATAAGAAGCAGCGTAGGACTCGATTGTTATTCAGTTTTTTCCGCGAGGCGCGAATACAATCGTATCGGGGCCGGAGGGCTCGGGCTCGGGCTCGGGCTCGGGTTCGGGCGCGAGCTCGGGGCCCGTGAGAAGAGGAAGGAAGCTAGAGGTAAGCAGCGCGGCAAAGAGGGGGAGAGAGAAATGCGGGAGATAATGGGCTGATTCTCAGGTCAGAAAGCGTAAACGAGCGCTCGTTCGCGGTCCCGGGAACGAAGATGCTATCGTCGACGCCGCTTATGTAGGGGCCCCCGGGCCCCGGGCCGGACGTAAAAAGGCCAGCGCCGCTCCTCCTTCCTGCCGATCTATCGAATCTAATTGACGACGCGAGGAGTGCCTACGGCGTAATACCGGGGCGTCGGTCACAAGAACGCGTGGGCGACCGGAGCCGCCCTACGGTTATGCGGTAGGCAAAAGCTCCTGGTGGGGGTTCCGTTTATATTTGATTAAACGTAAGCGGCACGTTTAGTCGGCGCTACCTCAAGTAATGGATGGCCTTGAAGAGCATAAGGACGGCAGAACCCTATGTTAAAAATCAACATTTTCCGCGGCTGTTTCGCTCGGAGCGCGTGGCTTGATGGTCGTGCTAAAGTGATAAGATCGGTCGCGAGGTAGTAGTCCGTTCGCGCTCCTCGAGTTCCCAAATCTATCACGGTTTCGAGGATGCTTGATACGGTCCGATTGAAGAGTGTGCATCCGCCTCGTAAGGTCCCCCGATCGGAAATCGACTCGTCTCGAGAAAGTCCGCCTCGAGTAGGCTCACAGACTAGTAGTAGTGACTCGTCCCTCCACACTGTCGATGCATATTCATGATCTGCAACAAGACTCATCTGCCAGTGAAGAAAAAAGAGCAGCGGCGGCGGCAGCGGCGGCGTCGGCGGCTTGGTTGGCCCAGATTTCTTTGGGGCCCCAACATCTCACCTGCGATTCACCCGCCCGATAAGGCACGAATCCGCGAGCGGATAATTACGGAAGAGTGCCGCGCGACTTTCGCCGACGGCTGGGCCCCAGGGCCTCCAACGCTGGCCCTCGGTCTCGCCCGCTTGCCTTTGTCCTCCTCCCCTCACCCCCACTACTACTACTTTTCAATCATGGAAATATCGAACGCAAGGTGTCGCCCGTGGCGTGTTTTATAGGAGAGCCGTTACGCCAAGATTCGGTCGGATAAGGCCCATTCGCCACGTGCACCTTTATCGACATAAATATGAACAATGGTCGATATATCGGGGGCATAAATTTGCGAGCTCGAGGAGAGGGAATCGCCGGCGTAGTTCCGACTGAACGAGGCTCGGACACATTTCTCTCCGCATATCCGAGCTAAGTTGCCCCTATTTATCGGCTTTGATCGACCGGTACCCTACGCTTGCGTTAGCCATTACGGATAATAAGAGCCTACAACGAGGCTCGTTTCTCTGGGCACTACGAGCCTCCTGGTGCACTGGGTCACTCGACTTTACGAGGGCAGTCGTGAATTTCGGGTGAATCGAAACGTGCGATTTGCGTATCATCCGGCGGATATCCCTCCTCGAGAGTCCGAGAGACCGAGAGTGTGTGATCGTGTAATCTTCTGCGCGCGCGCCCCTACACTCCGCAAACGAGGAGATAAGCGCTAGGGCGCAATCACAGGAGCGTCACCGGTAATCGGTGTAGTCCGGTAAAAACGTCGTGCCACGAAGAAAAGACGCGCGCGTCCGTAATACAGCGATGAAGCAGCAGGAGGAGGAGGAGGAGGAAGAAGAGGAGGTGGAGGAAGAGGAGGGAGAGCCGAGAGAATCATAAAGCGTGAAATCGAAAAACAAGACGATGCGAGGATAAGGAACGGAAAGTGGAATATGCACTACAGTCCTCAACGGGAGGGGCCTTTTCCCGCGGGCGCAGGTGGAAAAGCGCAGAAGGAAAAGGCCGGGAGGCCCGGTAAAGAGCGGGGCCGGGAGCGAGCGGCGCAAGGTGCCAGGAAGCGGGTGGAAAGCGCCGAGGAAGGCGTGATGGGCCCAGCCGATACGGTGATACGGGGGTACGGGGCCCGAGGGCCGACCTAGGCGCCGTAGATCAGTGTCGCCGCATCTGCGCGTGGGCATGAAGGGGCGCGCGATCGCTTTATCGGGCCCCGAGATCTCGAAAGAGCGGCTGCGGGGCCCGATCGCATCGGCGGGGGCGCCGGGCCATCGATGGGCCCCTGCATCTGGATTCGCGCGCCTTGCTCATTAGCTTAAGCGGTACAAAAAGGGTCTACCGCCGGAGGCGCCCCCGAGCCCCGCCGCGAATCATCGTCGGGCCCCATCCGTCCTCGTCGGACGTATACGGTCGCGATCCGAGCGAAACGCGCCGGATGTCGCGGGCCTTTCCCGCGAAACCTAGCTTTCCCATTTAATGACAATCATTAGGACCGCGGCTCATTAGCCTGCGGTGCCACGCTGGAAAATGACCGGAAAAGCACTTGTCCGATTGAGATTTCTCGAGCGTGGCCGCGCGGAGGAATTTCTCCGGATGGATTTACTTGGAGATCGTGGTAGGCCGACCACGCGAGCCGACAGTATAGTCGCCGTGCTCCGATCCTTCGATTTTTTTGTTGTTGTTTTTCTTTGTTATGTTTTTTTTTATTTTTTTTTTATTTTTTTTTTAATTTTCTTTTTATCTTGTTTCATTTATAAAAAGACGAGGGGGACGCGTAATTACAATCACCGGTGGACGAATGCAGGCTCAATTTTAGAATTACCAACGTCCCGCTTCGGAACTAATAGCGCCTGAAAAATCTCACCTACTTCATCGTTCATCCTCAAAGAAATTTAATCAGCGGTTTGAAGCGTTTACTTCAACAGCCAGATATCGCCGTCGCTTGCTTATAAGGCTTACGGTATTAATTTCCAACAGATGTAGGACTGCGAGGGACTTTTATTATGATTTTATCGAAATAATTTACAATCGCTTTATAACGCTTACGTAAACACTTTTTACAGGCAGGGAAAATATGAATGGTGGAACAAGTCCAGAAATCCGTCGTTATAAAGCATTGTCGGAGCTAATCAAACGTACCTAATGAATTATTATTGCTGAATGTTTTGAATTGGTATGACTTCGATCTAGTTGCACTAATCATTTTTATTGATTTTATCGAACGTTCCTTTTAATGTTCTATGCAAAGTAACAAGTAAATTTGAATTATTTATTAATTGGGATAATCAATAAAGCATTGACGTAAACATTATCCGGAAACTTAATTGACTCACTTGCAAAATGAACGTAACTTGTTCAGAATTTAATATGGATATTTCCGAAGCTTCTTTAATAATAGTCATGCGATTCGAAAAGTGTTATAAAATTGTCGACTATGATCGAAAAATATTACACTGTAGTTATAACAACGCATATAAAGGGGTATGAAAGCAAATAATGGCTGCGTTCTGCATGCACTGAAATTTCGAAGGTGAGACAACGTACTTTCAATTCAGAAACTCATTTTCTTTCGGAAACTTTCATAAAAGTAACTTTTTTCTACATTTCTGTTTCGCTTTGAAAGGCAATCGCGGCAATGATTGCAAAATGAATTGATAATTTATAATTTTGAAAACCGAGACTTATTGTTCTTAATCTATAACCCTGCAATAATTCCCATGTGCTATTTCGCTCATGATATTATTTGTTTCTACGGGACAAAATCTGTACAGATTCTTTGTAATGTATCCCGTTCATTATCTACAGAATAGGTATACACCTAATGACATAGTATTTCAAAAGTCAGCATCATAAGATTCAAGGAGGTCGTGTATTATAATGTCATTCGAATTCTAAGAACTTTACAAATTTTACAAATAAAATAATTTGACATGTTATTATTTTATGAATTCTAACCTAATATAATTTTAATGCTATTAAATTATTTGCATACTAAATGTTATTTAATCCTTTATATATATATATATATATATATATATATATAGCATGAAAGTAATCAGATAAATTTTAAAAAGGGATATTTATAATTACAACTCTATCTTATGGAATTTTATTGATGTATTAACTTTCGTGTGCATAATGATTCAAACTACTCTATTAGTGTTACAAAATTTGTAAAATAAAATCTACTTCCAACTATACATGTTTTGTTTCTAAAATATGTATATATATATATTAATTGATAATCAATTAGATTTTCTGAGAAAATATTATCCTAGATTACGTTTACATTTATGGGTCAGAAAAAACAAATAAACGAATATTTATCATTCGTATTACCCTATGATATACTATTCTATATATCATTGTAAGCGATAAGTCGTAAAATTAGGCTAAAACTGCTTTGTCTCGCAAATGAGGGAAATTATTAAATTATTCCTCCTGTATGTACTTACTGTAGATTTTCATATATTTTAATCTTAATAAACACCTAAATAGAATCATGATAAAATCCAATTTACATTCCGTATGATAGATAAAATAATCGAATTTTTATTTCTCTACTAGCTTGATCAACTAGGAATCACGAACCTAAAAAGTAAAACAAATTAATGTTTACAATGCTCGCACATTGTGGAGAATACTTGATCCAAAAAAAAATTCATTTAAAAGAGCATTATCCACAATAATAATTACAATTAATTACTAAAGAAAATATGTAAAATGTGAATACAAATGGGAATAGTCACATATTGAGTAAAATCGAGATGGAGTTCGTTAAAACGCGCGTTCTCTTACGAGTTTGCATATGAAACGTCCGCGTTATTATTCAAGATTTCCTGTCTTACATTCACAGATGGTTCGTTGGTGATGTTACACTAGAAGACTCTTGTATATCTATTGTACTGGTTACATCAAGGGATATACTTATAATTTGTACAGTAGCGAAACATATGTATCCTCTTAAGCGCTCAATCGCTGGATCAGAAAATTAAAATTGCCCTCATTTTATTAATATCGCTAAGGAAATGAAGTTCTTAAAGCAAATTGCTGGTGTAAACTCGGCGCTGCAAGTTTCCTATTCCAATGTGCATCCTACACAACTGCGTCGAAATTAAAATTTTGTATTTCACAAATCGAGCATCTACAAAATAAAAATCTTCGTCCTGCTTCCGATAATCGGGTAAAATCGACGATCCTATTGCCCCCTAATAATCGATCCATAAATCTACAGTATCTCTTTTAACAGAAAAAAAAGAAGAAAAAAGCCCAAATGCATCCATACTTATGCTCCTTATCAACGTCCTTAAAATTTTAATACCGAAGGCATAAATTGCGAAAATAGGAACATAATGTGCGAGATTAAAAATAATGATCATTACTTAATAATTAAGAGTTGCCAGTCCTCACAACGGCTTCGCATAAAATAAAAAAATAATAAAATAAAAAAATTGATTGCACAAAAGTACGTTAGGTTTAAAATAGCCTTGTCGAGTTGAGAATGATCTACCTCTTGCCATACTGCATAATGCATCGATTAAAAATGTATTTTAAAAATTGAGCCGGGGCGAAAGGGCGAGATAAAGAAACGAGACACGACCGGTAATAAACAATTCTACAAATCGCTTGAAATTACCTTTCCTCCACCCTATAATACTTAAGCCGCGGCTCGTCGTGTGCACAGTCGTCGAACGTGAAATGTGAAAAACGTTATGGAGAATGGTAGTAGTAGTAGTGGTAGATATGGCCTCGAGCCTTGCATCTAGAGCCGAAATCCTAATACCTAATTAATGATAATTAACAATTGATAATTGACAATTGCTAATTTATATAATTGTTAATTACTAACGAGTAGTCGTGAAGAAGAAGCGGTTTCGAACAAATTGCAAAGGTCAGAAATCGTTAATATATATCTTCATCGGAAGCGACGGTAGCAACGGCAGCAGCCTCGTATAAATATGCAGCAGCCGGACGAAGAGAAAAAAAGCTGCCTGCACCGTGCGTAATCGCGATATTGTTTTCAATCGGCGTTGTGCAGGCGTGCAAAAAACAGGGCGCACTTGCCAGTACAGAGTTTCTTGTTGGGCCGGGGAAGTAATTGGCACGGTTAATTAAAGGCGGTGGGCTCGCGATCGACATTGCATTCGCATACACATGCCATCGACGTGCCATCTGGCGTCGGTCAGGATGCACAAGCTGTGCATAGCCACTACTGCAGCCGCCTGCAGCGCGAAACCGCCGGCCTTTTTTTATCTCCACCCGGGCTAATTATTCCGCTTGGGAAATCACTGTCGAGGACGTTAATGCATTTGCCGCTGCGATCGTCCTTCGTTGTCACCTTTCGAAATTTGCAATCCAGTAATGCAGGCCACAGGCAATCTGGGGCTCGCGCGAGAGCTTACAGGTGATAATGCACGATGATCGCGATGTGGCTGACTTTCTTACTCTCTCTCTCTCTCTCTCTCTCTCTCTCTCTCTCTCTATCTCTAACTCTATCTCTCTACGTATCTACCTCTCTACCTCTCAACGTTTCTCCCTCTCTCGTTGTGCGTGCGTGCCTGCACACGTGCATGCTAACTGCAAATGCTACATTTAAATAGTCTCGTAAAAAATAATCGGCAATTGGAATTTTGTAATTCAGGAATTGAATGCAATCGAATGCATTTGAATCCAAATCAATTAAAAATGTCACTTAATAATGTATTGGATGAGACTGATCGAACGATACGCCAAAAATTTCTGCTCTTTATAATATAATATAATTGAAACGAATGTCAAAATATTCGACTGAATGGAAAATATTGATCGCACTACTTTCAACTACTATGCTAAAAACTAATGTATATTGGCAAGATAGTATTTGCAATTAAATCTTGTGCAATTGATATATTTAATTAGAAATATGAATTGTTTCGATATAGCAGAAGACAATGTAGCTTTTATGTTCAATAAAAGCGATACGTAACAATCATTCATCTAAATGCATTTATATTTATTTATTTATTTATTTATACATGGTGAAAAAAAGATTATAGTAAATCTCACCGAGCCTACTATTAGTTTGGCTTTAAAAAAAAAAAAAACGACTCACGAGGATAAGATAAGCAAAACGAAAACCAAAAAAAAACAAATTAACCCACTTTACAAATTTAAGAAGAAAGTCCTAGAAACTCTTATCCCCTATGAGTGTAATATTCAAATTTTTACTCTATGTGCTTATGTGAATATGAATTTGGTTATGTTGCATCATTCAATAAAAAAAAAACAAATTTGTTATATAAACTCTGTGAAGTTATATTTTTATACTTAAACACTAGGGATAAGAAAATAATTTATAAGTAAAATTTTTTATTATTAACAAACGTATACGTTAATGTTATTTAAATTAATTATTGGAATTGTCAGAATATATTATAAATTTTTGTTTCATTAATTATTGATCCATGTACAACCAGTGCAAATATACATAACTTTTTTAAAATCTATCTTAGCATTAAAATTGAGCAAAAAATGCATTAAACTAACAGTAATAAAGTAATAAATGTATATGTGAAAACATAAAAATATATATATTATATATTAAAACCCTTCACATAAAATGTGTTGATATGTATCACGAACCTACATATATTGGATTGTAAAAACTAAATCGACAATTACATAAATTCTTAATGCATGCTAATTAATTTCCGAAGATTCTCTCATTAAATTTTTATTTAAAAACTTAATATACGATTAACTCTAGCTTCATCATCAACAAAAACAAAAAATGTATGAACATAATGTTAAAACTATTGTATATGTATATATTGATGTTTAGCAATTCATTTTTATTAATTTTCTAATTAACTAATTTTAAACCGTTCCTTCGACCATTGAAATATGGAACCTGAGTCCGACTGCGTACTGACGTCAGTGTTCTAAGAACTGAGCTGGGAAAATGTTACGATCATTATGGAACCGTAAGTTTCATATAATTCAATTGCAAATACTCTATATCGCAATATTTGTGATATTTTTAACAATACCTCGATATTGAAAGAATTAGAGATATGAAAGACATAACAGAAGCCAAATATACTGGGCTTAGTTTGAAAGCTTTCATAACCTAAAAGCAAAGAATTTTTTAAAACTATTTTTGTTCTATTTAAAATTTATCAATTTTTAAATAATTTAGAAATGAAATGATTTTTTATAGCGTTACAAAAAGGTCTTCAAACCTTCATTGTATCAATGAAAATAGTGTTATACATACATATAAAATATGTTATACAAATTATATAGACTTGTTATTTCTGTCACTTTAATCAAAATTAAAATATTGTAGTAACTTACCGACATGAATCTATGTTATTTTTACAGATAATATTCAGCACGGCTTAAAATTAATACCTCACAATACTGTAATTATTAAAAGCTGTCAAAATTTACTTCTGGAGCACATTAAACTCTTAGCAACAAAGTCGATCACTCCCGAATCTACTGAAAAATCAGTGCAGAAAAAAATTCCAAAGCAACCTTTCAGTCCCTTTCAAAACACTAGCAGTAATTTTGAATATGCTTTGGCTAGATTAGACGATTTAATCAGCTGGGGAAGATCAAGTATAGTTATCCATCTTATTATCAATTATAATACATAAATATTCTAATTATTTAAATATTCTATTTAAGCATCGATGTGGCCAATTACATTTGGATTAGCGTGTTGCGCCGTGGAGATGATGCATATGGCAGCCCCTCGATATGACATGGATCGTTATGGTGTTGTATTTCGTGCTGCACCTAAACAAACGGATGTACTTATTGTAGCTGGTACTGTAACAAATAAAATGGCACCACCTTTAAGAAGAACTTACGATCAAATGTTAGATCCAAAATTTGTCATCTCAATGGGCAGTTGTGCAAATGGTGGAGGTTACTATCACTATAGTTACTCTGTTTTAAGAGGTTGTGATAGGATCATACCCGTAGATATTTATGTACCTGGTACGTTCGAAAAACATTTAATATCTTTAATATTAATTATGTACAGTATTAAAGATGATGATATTTTTAGTAAGTATATTGATACAATAATTATATATTAATTTTTGTATAGGTTGTCCACCTACAGCAGAAGCCTTGTTATATGGTGTTTTACAATTACAAAAAAAAGTTAGACGCATGAAATTAGCACTTATATGGTATAGACAATAATTTCAACTATATATATAGCGAAACATTAAATATTATATTAAAATAGTTTAATTATTAATAATTATTATATCATGCATTTTAAGTTTAATAAATTATATACATAAATATCTTACTATAAACAGGTTTCATTGCTTACAAAATACAAAACTTGTTTCATAAGATAATACTATTCCATTTCTATTTTTACCAGTCACTATTTCATATTACGTAATACTTTTCATAAAAAAAAAATATAAATGAGAAAGATACTTTCGAATTTTGTATGTGTTTAAATTGTATGAATTAATTTATAATTCAGTATAAAAACAGATGTCTAAGAAATAAAACTTGTCTGTTAGAATTGGATAAATTTTTTTCTACTTAACGCTTACTTACTATTTAGGCACAGATTTATATTATTTTAAAATTTATTTATAATTTAGAATAAATTACATATTAAGTTTTAAAATCTTTACTTTGCCCATAAGGAATTGAATGGTTTTATTAGTAATAATGGAAATTGTTTTAATATAAATGATGCAATGAATTTATGAAAATTAATAAAATCTATCTAAAAAGTTACGGGTATCTAATGAATAAAGAAAGAAAAGTTTTTAAAGTTAATTCTGATTTATTTCTTAACGTAATATTTATTTATTCTATTCTTTTATAATAACAGCATTTAATTGTAAAATTATATGTATGACCAGTTTCATTAAATTATATACATCTACAAAATAATATTAACATCATTTTGCGATTTTCATAGCTGTTAATTCTAGTTGTTTTAAAGTTTCAAAATAGCTTAAAATTATACAAATTTAAATTTAATAAATAATTTGTTTGTACTAAACCTTCTTATAATTTCAAGTAGTTTGAAACGTTTTCTTATTGCCATTTTAAAACGAATTAAGTAAGCGTGACATCCAACTTGTGTGGATTCTTCCTTATGCAGATGTTCGTATAAGATATGCATACGTTTAATTATGATATTCACCTTCTTTGTTATTTTGCTCATTTTCACGCTACAATCTTTTTTTTTTTTATGATATATAGAATTTTTATCTCATTTGCATAGTCGCTGCGGGCTTCATCGTCTACATTCTATAGGCGCACTTTATATAATAATTCAACAATGCATTGCTTAATAATTGTATTCGAAGGCAATTTTCCTTCATATTCCATTGCAATTCGTGTTCAATTTTCATAGTAGTTTATCTTTCAATAAAAAATATATTATTTCTGCGTGAATTAAAACTTTGCCATGGCTGTACATTTTTCTAAATATCTCGGTGGAGTTGCAATTAAGTTAAACGACATATTTAATTAAATTAAAAAAGACTACCAAATGTTATAACAAAAATTGAAATAAACATATTAAAATCTTCAAGAATTTAATATTCTAGCATTCGATATTACAGATTTAACATGACATATTAGACTTTAACCGTTGTAATTCCAAGTAAGACGGTTTGAAACTCCCACAATTCTTTGTACTTTTAAATTATAAGATTTAAGAAATTCTATTCCTAATATTGAATTTTATAATGTTACTTTCAATAATAAGAATTTTGTTTGGTGCAGAATTGGATAGTAGTACATTTTCCAATGTAAATAGAATTTAATATTAAATTTCTCTCTTTATTTTAATAAATGATACCTGAATAATTAAGTTAAGTATTAAGGTAATAAAGTAAATAGGCTTTGCACAAAACCACAAGGGAAGTTAATACTATTTTATTTACATAAATTATTTTACGTTTTAAAAAGGTGTTAGATAAAAAACTAAAAAAAAAAAAAATAAAAAAAATAAATCGTCACTGAGATCTGCACAAAATTTTAATCCAACTATATACAGTTCATGACAGTAATACTACATTAAACCCTTAATCAAAACAATAATAATAAAAAGTATTGCTAATACCAATTATATGTATGAAACAGGTCGTAATTAAAATAGTTTACATGCTTTTCTTCAATGTATTACATCGTTTTCTTTTTTTAATAATTTTATATAAATTTCATAGCTGATCCATAAACTTTACTATTCTCATAATTTTGCAATAAAAATTTTTATAAAATTTGAAATTTTTAGTGTCCTTTTAGGAAGACAATTATTTTATTTTACCAACCTATGAACGCAGTATGTACATATTATTATACACATACATATTATTCATAGCAGTCATACCTCTTTATTTGATTGACAATATATTTTTAATGGTACATTTGTATACAGAAAATAATGTTCGACTTAATTATTTTTAACAGTTTTCTCTCTCTCTCTCTCTCTCTCCCTGTAAATATAAATATATATATATATATATATATATATTTTTTTTTCTTTTACGTACACACACATATATACATGCCTACATACTATATATAAATACATTGATGTACAATAAGTATGTGTGTGTGTATATATATATATATATATTTATTTATTTATATATAAACATATATAGGCATAAACATGTGCATATAGACCATTCACACTTCGTGCATGCGTGCATGCATACAAAATACATTTTTAAATTGATATAGTCAAACAGTATTAAATGCATACATATAGATTTTTAACAATAGGTTTTATTTTAAAAAAGAGAAATTATAATTATAATAATGATGATAATGATAATGATAATTTAATATTATTATTTGCTATGAAGCTTATGTAAATATTATAGGAATACAAAGCATAATTTACAAAATGAAATTACTAATTTAGTAATAGATGCATGTACATTTACACAACTAGCTACACGCTCATACAAAAATTACTTAAATCTACTATTTTAAACACTCGGCTTTTCTTTGTATACAATTTGATATACAAAATGATTTTTGTACAAGTTTGAACATACGTCTCTTGAATTTTATCACGCTTACATTATTCTTTATTTTATACCTGGCTTAATTTAAATTTGTACGTACGCTTGGAGTGCAAGTTTCTAGTAATGTTTAAATTCTAGAATCTTGATATCTACATACCATTATACAAGTTATTTTTGCAAAATTTTTAGTGTTCCAAAACTATTATATACTTTTAATTTTATTATACTTCCCAAATTATTTAACTCATTTCTGTTATGAGTTTTCGTAAATTTTTGGTCCTAGGTTAAAGAAATTTAAAGCACGTGAACATAAAATTTGTTTTTATATAATTATTCATTATTTACAATAATGCTTCAGTTCTGAGCTTTCAAGACTTTCAGATTTTGTCCTTTTGGGCAGAATTTAAAAATGTGCAACATGAGAAATAGATACAATAGAGTTAACAATAATATCAACTTTTTGTATATTTCAATATTTACAATGTTGCTGTCTACAACTTTAAAAATCTATATTAGATTTACCGGATTAATTTCGAAATATAATTCATCGATGCTTACAAAATTATATTGTACAGTTGGTACCTAGAGAAAAATCAACGTTAAAAATAATTCGCGAGACCAAAAAGTTAATGTAATAAATATGAGAAAATTTTACAATAATTTTAATAATTTTTATTGTACAAGAAAAAAACAATTGCATAATAAATTCATCTAAAGAAAGTATGGAAATTTCATTTGTACACGACAATTTGACAAAGTACAAATTAGGTATTAATACGATTAAAATCTGTAATACAGGTTTTGTTTCGTTGTAAGCTTCTTTTTACTTTTCAGTTACGTAAAATTATATTAGTCTATAAAAAAATTCGTCTTTCCTTCTGAATTTTACATTAAAAAATTTAAGATCTTTTTACAATTATGTTTTGCGCATTGCTGTCAATATATTTATAATTATAGTTGAATTAATTATGCAAGTATTCTTTCTATTTTTTTTATATTCCGTATGAATACATAGTTCAAAAAATTATTCGATTTCACATTTTTCCTTTTTTCAATGAAAATCAAATAATATTTTAAACAAAAATATAACATATAAGTGATAGTCGTTCAACAAAATAATATGCATGCGCACGTGCGCGCATACGCGCTTGTACATGTGGTTATATACATATGCGCTCTCTCGCCCGCACGCACGCACGTGCAGCACACACACGCACGCACGCCCCCACTGCATAAACACAGTCGCACGCACATACGTACATATATGTATGTATGTGTGCGTGCGCGCGCGCGTGTGTGGGTGTGCATTTAGTTATTTAGTTACGCATTCGTGCGCTCTAATGAAGCCTTTGAAATTTATAATTTATTTTATACTAGTAAGAAAGTTAAAGAAAAAATTATTTTCTCTTTTTCTCTTGACAGTATTCCATTCTAAATTCATTCTAATTATTTCAAAAATAAAATAAGATTTTAAAAATATGTGGATACTATTTACCAAAATTTTTACTGATTAATCTAACAATTGCTTCAAGAATAATGTTACATATTCAGTTATAACAAGCTAAGTCTTGACACTTTTGTTATTTACAAATAAATTCTTTTAGAAAACAGTATCCTTAATAAATTTACAAGATAATGAATCTGTATCTGTACACTATAAGATTGCCTGCGATGTCGAAGCAGGCGAACTATTTGGTAATATGGGTACTGGGCCTTCAGTCCATTGAATTAGAGAATGTTCGCTCATTTGAGTACTTTGAAAGTGGTCTTTAAGTAATGTTTGAGAAAATGTACAATGCATTTGATATGCTTCACTTTCACGATTGTGATCGCCGCAGATTCTATTCAAATCTAGAAAATCAAAGCAAATCTTTGGTTTATATTACTATTGACGATTATATGACAAATAGTCGTGCGATTACCTTTTAAAATTGCTGTCGCCCATAACTGTACATGAACATCGGGTATTTTGGAAGCCAACTGCATAGCAGGTGTCACCATATTCATAGATTCTCTATGATTGCCTAATGATAAAAATATATGACCAAGAAGCACTAGGCTACACGATGTTAATCGATTTAGATCTTCCGAATTCGCCATTTTTAATGTCTCCCGAAGATACCTCCTGTTAAATAAAATCAGATAACATTGTAGCGGATAACAATTTGTCGTGAGATTATTATACATAATGGAACTATCATCGAATCATTTACTTGGCTTCATTATATCTTGCTCCAAAGAAAGCTTGAAGGCCCTGTACGTAATACGCTGCTGCTCTCAAGGAATGCGAAAGAGATGGCAATGATTCTGGATTTATCCTTTCCAAAAGCGTTCCTAATTCAGCATCTCTCCTTGTCCTAAGATAAACTATTGCCAAATTTAAATTCGCAAACGTGACCAATTCTTTTTCTTGCGACTTCTGAGAAGATCAATATGAAAATATAGAGTCGAATAGTCGGCTAATTGAGATAATTTAAGGATATAATTATAATTGATAGTAAGTGAAATGGTAACGAACGTTTAACGCCGAGATTAATTGAGCCTCTGCTGCTTCCATGCAATTCATAGACATCGCATACAAACCAAGTAACGTATGTAATTGTGCTCTGTGACTTTGTAAAAGTTTGGGCTGATGCCTACACAATTGGCAAGCTTGAGAAATTTCGGAAAGAGCCGCACTTTTATTTCCCATAACGAGTCGACACATGACTATATGTTCCAATAACATCAATTGAAAAACAGAGAGAATTGGTTTATTGTCGATGACTGTAAAAGACAATTAATTAAATTAAACATAAGCTTGCCAAACAATCACCGTCCAGCATAATCTCGACTATTTGATTGCACTTTATCAACTTTTCTGAAATAACGTACGTTTTAAATTCTCTATTTGGGCAAGTGCTTTGTCCGTATATTTTTGAGCTTTATCCATGTAACCCGACTGCATAGAATGCATAACGGTTACCAAGTAAACGAGAACAAATAAATGCTCTTTGGGCATCCATATGAACATATCACCTATGTGGGGGCCGGTGACAATTTCATCTGATGGCCACGACGGAGCCATTATGGCCTGTATACTTTGCTGCAATTGCTTTAAGCATGGTTTTACACTTTTGACCTGTGGAATATAGAAATTTCAATACAAAACGAAATGGAAATGTTCAATGGAGAAGAAAACACAGAGACAGGAGAAGCGAAACACGATAAAAAACCATATGAGAAAAAAATTAAAGAAACAAATATAAAAAAAAAACAAAGTAATTCTTCGTTAGTATAATAGCACTGAGCGTAAATATTTACTTGTCCAGACATCAGATAATGACAAACTTGAAGCACTAAGAAGTACACTTTCAAATATTCCTTCTGATGCGGATTCCCTTGCCAATTTTCCACTTGATGCCCGGTCGAATTAAGCAAAGGCGAAACTTCTGCAAATTTTTTATCGATCAGCAGCAGCATACACCGACTGAGCAGAAACAAAACCCTTGTGTAATTTGCATTGCTTATTTGTGAATAGTCGGCGCCGACGGCCAACAATCCACCAGCTGCATTCAAGTCCTTCTCTGATGCGTGTATTTGCTGCAATTCAATAATGGGAATACATTGGAATGCGTTGAGAAATAGAACATGACTTTTGATGGTCGTGCCTAAGGGTAGTGTTAAAGTGCAAGTGGGCCAAAATACTTACGGCGAGCTGGAATATAAGCCTACAATGCCAATAAACATTGTGCTGAGAGAGTTCGATGGCTTTACGCAGGATGGACTGACTCAAACTGGACTGTTGCTGTTGTTCATAAAGCTCGGCCAGCACGCTGGCCGCCTCAAATTTGACGTCGTCGAAGGTATTGATGGTCTGACTTAGCTGCCACTGAAACGCAAAACAAGAAAAACGCCGAGCGACCGACGTTGTTTTCTAGCCCATCACCAACGGAGGCTCCAATCGAGCCGAATGAGGTTAAGTGCGCCTTGTATACTTACCGCGCGCTCGAGATGCGTTCGGGCCAGATCTATGTTTTTGGTGTGGGTGAGGAGGATGTTACCCAGCTGGAGATGGGTGCGGGCCTCGACCCGGGGCGGCGGCTTGAAGTTGAAAACCGCCTGGAGGCACTGTATGCAGGACTTGATGCTGGGCGGGCTCGAGGTGCGAAAGTTCTCGGCCAGACCCAACAGCGACAGATACCAAGCATCCTGGGACGACGCCATTTTTACATTTCTCGCCAGGAGCTAGAACGCGCCTCGGCAGGCCGACCGCACTCGGGAGCTTCCTGCGGGCGAGCCCCTCGCCTCCCCAACTCGCAAAATCAGTAATCACCAGCCGAGAGACGCTGAGCCGACGTGCGGGGGCCAATCGGAGCGGAATATGGAACGGGGCTCGCGAGGACCCGCTCGTATGTATACAAACGGCACGAAACGCGGGGACACTGACACTGAGAGACACATCAATCGCTAACTCCTAGGTGTTATTTTTTTCTTCTTCTACGAGTCTTGAACATCGGAGGATCGGGCTCGATTTAATTGGCGACTTGCACATTTGCTCACTTGCAAAAGTCGTTGATAGCGTGCAAACTGTGGTAGCGCTGCTGCAGTGCTGCTGCCTAAACAAAACAGAAAAAACGCCAAAACCTTATAGTAGCTAAAGCCAGTTTGCGATTGCGGACGTTAGGAGGTTCTGACGCTGAGTTGGCCGGTAATGTGACTGTCAGTGCCCACGGATACTCGGGCCGAAACTTCATAAACACCATTGATTTACGAGGGACGAGGAATTCGAACCTTACCTTGCTTTTGCAGCTTTCTTTCGTTATACATTATATGTAAAATTGGCTGGCAAGAGCAGCTGTTACGGCAGATTTCAATTTTGTATACAAATAAGATTGTTGAAAGTCAATTTCATAAAGTGACTCGTTATCGAGCGGATTGGATTGTCAGCGTCCCCCGCGCCGTGTACCTCCACGGATTTTCATTTATCCGTCCTCAAATTTAACAGCTCTAATTTAACGATTAAATAATCATGAACCGTACAACCTCATTCTATTATATTATTTCTTATATTATTATATCCATAAATGAAAACATAGCGTTGATTAATTAATAAGTCTTTCGTTATTATTACTATTATGATTACCGTTGCCGTCATCGTCTTATCATCATCATCATCCTACTCGTCGTTAATTCTTCTTCATATTGCTGTCGTCCTCGTCGTCGTCGTCGTTGTTGTTGTTGTTGTTGTTGTCGTCGTCGTCGTCACCGTCGTCGCTTTCGTTGTTGTTATCGTATTTATTATAATCTCATTTATTAATTTTTTTATTTTATTGTTGTTGTTGTTATTGTTGCCTGTATTTGTATTGTAAATATGCGTGACGCTCGGTCAATTCTATTCGCCTTACATGGTAGATTTCCATTGCTCACCCGATTACGTTGCAATCCTGATTAAATATAACAGTCGTTTACATATTAGAAATCACTGATTTGAAAACTTATATCTTTGGGGAGAAGTAAAAAATTAAATATTTCAAATTATGCTCGTTTGTCGTAAAATTTTGTGATATAACAAACGCATGCAATCATTTCAATCGTCTCTATTCGTAATATAGAAACTACGTTTGTAAATGTCTAGTGCAAGTTGTTTATTAAAACCATTCACTTTCATAAATTTCTACTATTAGTTCTCCAAGACGCTCGCATTATGGTTTAAAACTCATTACACGAATCTAGTAAATGTATTTTACACCAATTTTACTACTACTAATGACTGCGTAAACTTAAATGTCAAGATTTTTAACGTAAATACTGCATTAGGAATTTGGTGACTAATCACTCGGGCAGTTTGTACTATAAAGTGGACTACGATAAAATTATAATATTCTATCTTTCACGTGATATTGCATGTACGCCTGCATATAAACTGCTTTCCTTATGAAATGATATAAACATCGAGTGTACACATTGCAGATAAGTGCTATCAAATATTAAATAAAAATAAAATGCCATCGCACATCCATCAAACTACATAATTTACTAAGTTATCTCACTTTTTCACAATCATCTATCGCAATATCCACTCATTATCTTAAATGCTTAAAATATCAAATTCATTAATAATTAACTACCTTAATGACATACTAGATAAAAAAAGTACATATCAAACTTAAATTCTATATACACGCGCACGCACACGCGCACGCGCCTTTGTGTTTTGTATGACATGCTTCTCACATTCTATTTTGAAAATCTCCTTTGAAAGGGACAATTTACACTCTCTACTTCTACTGATATAACATTTTTTTGTATAATTATACGCATTGTCTTAAACTCCAAACAAATCATTTAATACACAATACTCTCATCTTATAAAAATTACGACACAATTTATCGACTTAGTACGTAAGAACATACTTTAAAATACATTTTTCTAAACATCATTGTGCAAAATTTCATAAAAATTTTCAAAATCGTTTGAAGGCTGTTTCGTGAATGTCATTAGTTTACGTGTTAGTTAACAATATATAGCTTATAATGAAAGCAGCAATTTGCCAGTAAGTATGAATCGTTAAATAATTCAATGAAATAGAGATTAGATAGAGGTGAGAATAATTCTACCGCGGGTAATTAGAAGTACAATGGTAATACAAGTATTGTAGACATTCAATAGTATAGTGCACCACGTGCTTTAATAATAATAAGCTTTGCTTGAAGTAAAAAAATCAATATATATTTCGGGAAATTGAATTAAAACGTAGTTGCCGTTTCGTATAGTAATCATTGCCAAAGATTTGATAACACACTTGTGTATGAAATGTTTATCTCCCCTAATGAATTTAATCATAAAAAATAGACATAAATGATGCAAATTACGGGCAACAAAAATATATAAATTATCTACATGCAAATTACAACCTACAGAAAGTGTAAAATCCAATTATCATTCGACAATTGATATTTTGCTCCTTAAATATCAAATTTTGTTTGTACATTGTAATTTAGTGTCGAATTAATACGTTACGTAGTTAATAGTGAATTTGATTAAAATTGATATTCGTGCCCTCTGTTATAATGCAATTCCCGTTCAGTATGAAAAAAAAATAATAAAATCTGCGATACAAAATCACAAAGCATTTATTAAGAATGAAATTCTCAAGACATTTTCATATTGAATTCCCGGGTAAGACATATCCAACTTTTCTCCGTCACAATACGAATTTTAGACTTAAAAGGAAGCGTACACCCAGAAGCAGACTATGTGTATTATTACACACTATGCAGTCTGAAATAGTCTGCATTTCAAAATGTTTAAATGAGGCCCAATAGTGTGAAGTAGGAATCGCAAGCCAAAAATACAATCAGCTGATTATATGTCCTTATCTGTGCTATATAATTTTCTCGGAAGACTTTTCCTCGCAATCGATTTATTAGAACAAGTTGTATACTGTCTCTATTGTGGGACGTTTTAAATACTCCGAATTGCATCTTTAGATATATTTGAAAAATTAACAACTACGTGAGAAAGATGCACAGTCAATGCAATAGTCAAGTAACCTAAAAAAACGAAAGCGTTATCATGCATAGATGTTGTGGAAGAAAAATTTAAATGTTTATTCGTAGAAGTATCTAAAGATTTATCTTTGTAAAATAAATAAAAACAAATTCCGTATAAATACAACTTTCGTACAAAAGTTTCATAATGAGCTTTCTTCTTCGAGATCTAATTCAAAAATGGTTTTTCCAATAAATAACAACTGATGGCCAAAAAAAAAAAATGCTTCGTCTACTCAAGAGAAGTACAAAAACATTGTAATAGCATTGCTTAAGAATTAGCATTAAACTTCCGTAATATCGGTCTAACAAAACAATAACATAAAAACATAAAAACAACAAAAATAAACATCTTTCCTTTCTCATCGAATTATTATTCATATTTCTGCCATTGGCAGTGCCATCTGTACTGCAAATATTGAAATTCGTAGCAAGAATAATAAGTATATCGTATGATATTTATATGGGGGGGGGGGGCAAAAAACAAAAAATTTATATAACTATTAAGGAAGAAATATTGAGAAATAAATTTGTATTGGGTAAATGATTGGAAAAAGGCGGTATCAGTTGCTCGATCCTGTGCCTCCTCACGTTAACCAAAGTAATATAAAGAAGAATTTTAATTATTTAACTCGTTTAAAATTTAATTGTATTTTATTATAAAAATCCCAATATTATTGAGAGTGCTTGATGCTCGGGGAGTTAATGAATCGAAAGAAATTTTAAGTACGTGGTTTGTAGATACGATTTAAATGGTGCTTGCATGCGCAATAAATTCTTAGATAAATAAAACAATGGGCGAATATGGTAAGAAATAACTTAAATAATTATTGAATTACGGGAGATTATATTAATCGGTAAATTGAATTATGATTGTTATTGTTGTATCGTTGCCTTTCACCAAGGCCATTAACATTAAAGCCAAATTAATATAAACATTGAAATTCTGGCAGAAACAAAAGCAAATACAAAAAAGGAAAGGAACTCCTAATCGATTGTAGTAACTGTTGGTCGTTAGTTGACTAAAACGCGTAAAAGACAATGTGTGGGTGGAGATTTGTTGATTGGGACCGAATTAGAAGGTGGTGAGACTCGATCGAGACCAGTCCGACTATTTTCCAAAACTCGCTCGGTGAAAAAGAAGTATAAATGCGAGTGTCTTGCGCTGCTTGATTAAACGAGTCCAAGTCTCTTCGTGCAAAATTTAATGTCATTGAAGAATTTAGAATAATACTTAATGTCGAGTGGCATAAGAGGATAATGAGCAGCCGTTATAAAATAATGTATATTAATGGAGAAATTTTGTGAGGTCGTGTTAAGAGAGACCGAGGCAGGAAATAAAAATTCTTAATGCTCTATAACGGGAAGAGCCTCGTCCGATTGAGTAGATCTTCGCAAGTATAGAGTCAAAACAATTTTAATTCACGCGTTAGAAGCGCACAGCTGCGGCACTCTCGATTCTTTATGCCAATGAGCGTGGGGATGCACGGGAGGTCGAGCCTTTGGATTGAACTTGGTGTGACAAATCCGTGCATTTGGTCAATATATTATAATAGTTGAATAGATTTTGAACCCCTTACGGATACATTGCCGATTGCATTGTAGCTCACCTAGCCAATAAATCTATCGAGATTATTTTTCATGCAATTGAGCATAATCGTCGAGCCGCGATTATTTATTAAATGTTTAAATCGTCGACGTTCGATCAATGTCCCATGATTACCATCCCTTAGGCGAAAAACCTTAAATTTACAGTTGTTTACAAATAAGAAAAAAACTCTTACTCAATGTACGTGTTGCCAATTTTATTATCTAGTATTACTTAACAAGTTCAAAGGATGCTAAACGCGTTATAGCGATGTTACAAACTTTAATGGAGAACAATAAATGCGCGTCTGACCGCCCATAGCTCCAACATAACATTGTCACGCACGATTCGCCTAGGTGTATAAACGAGAAGGCGAAAGCGATATATGTTTTTGCAATGAAAATCAGGAACTTTCAATGACGTAATTAACATACATTAACCACCATTGAGATAAATAATAATAAATAGCGCGTAGCTTATCGTTGAAAATCAGAATTTTCAGAGGCCGTAACTGCTGCAAACCGCCGATCGTTTTGTTAATTTGTTTCTTATTACAGTTGCTCGATATAGAGTCTAAAAAATTATTTACTTAGCTCAGCGTCGCAACTAGGCGTGTGCGAATTAAATTTCTTTTATCGTTTGAAAGATCGGCCGCTTTTAAGCACCTGCCGCCAACCTCACTTTCCCTTCGTTTCCAAATCCCCAATGCTCGCGCACGTTGCCGCATGGCAAACATACGTCTCCTCGAGTCTTTAAAAGCGCTCTTTAAACGAGCCGATGACAGTAAGCTTTTGCAATACCGTGCACAGTCCTAAGCCAATGCTACTTTTAAACACGATACTAAAAATTTTACCACGACTTCCTTACAATTGCATTAATTACGCAGTAAAATCCGTAACGACGGCGGGTACTTCGAACGAGATTTCTTGCGCTTAACGGCAAAAGCAGAGTGCATTTTTATGCACTTCATAAATTTCACGTCTAAGGCTCTCGTGCAGATTCAGATCGGAAATGTCCGCCAGGTGAAAGTTTTTCTGCGCAGCCTGAGACAAAGATTTTCGATCTTTCATATTATTTTTTTACTAATCTTCTTAGTAATAATGCCGACATAACATAATCAGCACTATAATGGCAAACGATCATCAAGCTTACATAATAATCCACAGCTGAAAGTGACGACGTGACATCCGCGGACAAACGAATCGATAATTTAATTATAAATGTGGCCATTCGAGCGAGCCGACACTGACTATCACGACACGCAAACTCGCTTATGCATAATTTTCTACATATTAGAAATGGAAGGTTCGTACATACAGGCACATAAAAAGTGAAGGGATCAAATGTGGGTTGGACGTGTATATTACGATGATATTTAAAAATTGTAATGAATGACAAATTTCTAATGTTGCTCAAGCGTCGAATAGTATTTGCACGATTATTATTAATCGACCAAATATAGCTGGGATTTATAAAATCGCACTTTCATTGAATAACTTTTACGTTATCGGACCTGCTGCTACACTCTCCAGTCTCGTGCGCATAATTATTTCCACGCTATTTTTATAGGTAACGTAAGACCATTATTCCTCCTCCAACGACAATATATTCTGCTTTAACGCTCGACCTTCGACATTCGATATACGATGACTGCTATCAATTGCATCGCCTACCGGAGCTTCGAGCTAACCTGTTAAATCGTATATGTACAGCCATAGCTGATGTCGCGTTAAAACCATTTTAACATCGTGGATTAATATTAAAGAGGATTCGAAAGTGCAAAAGAGCGTGACAGAAAATCGTCATCCACGTCTTCGTAGTCGTCAAGGTCGCAAAGGCTCGGACAATGTCATAGGGTCGGCAGCTGATTACATAAGCTCGACGATCGACCGGCGTTGGATAGGTGGTCAACTCGGGCGATCCGCATTGTCAACAACGACGAAACTCGTCGGCGCGCGTACCATCTCGCCGGCAACGGGAACGACATAATGAGGATTGAGTAGTGCCCTCCCCCCTCTCGCCGCTACCTCCACCACCACCGCCGCCACCAGTCGGTTACGGACCTCCTGACCGGGGATCGCTCCGGCGTAACTTCGCTTCGGAGTAAGCCCGCGAGCTTCGAACGACGCGTGACCACGAGCACTCGGAGGAAAACCATGAGACCTCGACTGTCGGCCGTGTTCTCCGCCTGCATCCTCGCTGCAACGGCCGTGGGCCTGCTCGTCTTCAGGCCACCAGGATGCCGCGCGGACAACGAGACCGAAGCCAAACTTGCCAAGCTCGTCAAGATCTTCAGCAAGCCCGGGGCCTTTAGCCAGGTATCCGCGTCCTCTTCTACACGCCCTGGACGACGGTAGCCCACGCGCTCGTCCTCCTTGATCCTTCCTCTCACCGCCGACTCGCAATGTCCAGTCGTCAAGATTCTATAATTGCTTCCGGAGCAAAACTTTAGCAAAATCGAACGCGACTCCCGTAAATAAAAGCATCAATTTGCACACTCGAGATGTCGCGTATCCTCCTCCTTCTCCATCCACCCCCCGCTCACGACAAACGAACGAGCTTTTAAATTGCGCGCCCGAGGTAAAAGGAGCTCGAACACGGCAAAACACACTCACCACACTCTTCGAATCAACGATCCAACCATCATCGCGATCATCGATGCTCGAGGATAAAACTAAAATTTCCATTGCAGATTAATGCGATTTTCGGGGAAGAGGAGGCAGCCGCGCAGCCGTCAATGTGGCCGGGCTCGAGCTGTGTGGATGGCGAGGAGGGCCTGGAATGCAGACGTGCGGAGGCGCGACGCTCCGTCGATTGTCCCCGAGGTAACTACGCATTTACCGATTTCCCCGCCCAGGCTCGGATGCCCTTGGCAGAGATGCTCGAGCCGCTCACGATGACACTGGTCACGCGTGCGAAAATGGTTCCTCATGTCCCCTTGCTTTTTGCCTTACAAACACACACACTCTCTCTCTCTCTCTCTCCCCTGTTCCTCTTCGCCCCTTCGCACTTTTGCACCATTCGAAATCTAACGTGCGAGCAAGCATCGCAATTAGGCTAAATCCATCGATTTCTCCTCACAATGGAGCCTGCCTTTCTCTGTTGAAGATGTTTGGTTGGTAAAAGTGCTAGAAACGAGGAACAAGGAGATCCAACGTATTTGGAAATTTATTAGTAGCAGATTAGAATTAATTTGTGCGCGGAAATTTGTGATAAGAGTGGCCCCGAGCACCAACGCGTCCGCTTAGTTTATTCGGACTCAAGCGCGGCATTTGCTATTTTCATTGATAATAGTAGTGGGGCGAAAGTTTTAGAAAATATCGTTCGTTCGGTGGCGTAAAAATGCTCGAGTGCTGCTCCCGCTGCCTCTTGCTTAATTCAAAATTTACCGAAAGCCTGCGACGAGCAGCACTTGGCGCTGTCCCCCTCGCTGCTGCTGACTTTCTTCTCATCCGATCATTGAGATTGGCCAAAAATTTTCAGTGCGGCCTTTAGATAAGCAGCCCAAGACAATTATTAATCGAGCGCGAATCAACGAGGCATTTACTAGATAACAATGACAAGGCGTTATTATTACGCGCTCAGACCATAAGGAAGCAACCTCGAGTAAATTGGCGCGGGGGAGCATTGCCCTAGCCTTGCCCTAAGCAAGGGAATTCGCCTAAAAAACTTGGCAATGCATCCTAATAAGGCACCCTTAAATGATCCCGGGCAATTGAAATTTGGCATGGAAGTTGGGTACCGTCGATGGAGGGTAGCGAGCGCTCGCAGCGGAAGCTCAGCCACTCAGGGCGGACACACTTGTTCCAGGAGACTGCTACTGCTACAATTGCTCCAAGGCTGGCCCCGAACTCTGGGCATCTTGCTGCCGTGAGAGCCTCAAGTGCTGCTCTCACCTAGCCGCCGCTTGCCGCACATGCGACCAGCCGCCGCTCTACCCTTTCTGCGCCAAGCACTTCAAGAAGTGCTCGAGTCAATTGAATGACAAGAAGTCCGCCTGAACGCCGCCGTATCCACAGCTACACTATAAATTTTTTGGTATGATGCGTTGGGAGAGAGTGCCGGAGCTGCTTCTCGTATCATCGCTCTCCTTCATTTTCTTTCGATCCCTCATCACCCTTTAACCCCAATAACCCACCTTGAGCCCCCATTAATTTTTAACAACCTAGAGACGGGCACGAAACGGACATTGTAAATAACGCGGAACCTCGGTTAGTTTTTAGCCCTTGAGGTCATTGAGTCCATTCAACGGGTAAGTACTTAATTTATTACTCTAATACAAAACAAAAAGAAAGAAAAAAAACATCCACAGTAGCATACATCGCTCGTTTCGGCGCATCGTTTTGCTTTATAAAGATCTATATGCATTGGAGGCCCGTGCGCGTGTGCGTGTCGCGTACGATGCAATAAGCTGGAATGACGACTGAATTTTATAAAAGACGCATTATTGCATAAGTTGTCGGGGCTAGAGCCGCGGACCGGCACACGGGACTTCTAAATATAGCCTTCGCGCGACTAGCTTTAAACAGCTTTCAAATGAATCTCCATTCGCTAATTATGCACGCTTCGGAAAGCGCCTCAGAAAGCGTGCCAATAATCTTTTTAAGTAAAAAGTCATTTTATTGTCAAAAAACTAATGCAATGATATATAAAGGAAGGACAACTTATCGTTATATGTACAAAGTAACACTTTTAAAATAATTTTTCTCCTCTCTCACACTTGCACACACATTCACTCACACATGCACCCACACACACATACTATCTGGCTTAGCGCATGCGCGCGCGCGCACACACACTCTCTCTCTCTCTCACTCTGTCCGTTTTGCTTGAATAGCAAAATTCAACAATATTTCCATTTCTAGCAATTTTCATGTAATGGACTTGATAATCGTCGACTTACTTGATTACTAGAAATGATCTGTAAAGACAACCCAAGGGAAATACAATGTGACCACGTTTTAATTGGTTATCACCTTAGCGATTAACTAGTGGGGGGAAGGGGTCATAATTTAAAATGATTTATATTTTTTTATTTTTTATAAATAATTGTGCGACCATTTCTTAAACAATAATAAGAGAAAGTCTGCTCCAAGTTAATCCATCGAAAATGTGTTCTTCACAAAGTACGATCGATCGCTATTGCAAGGTAAAAAGGAAGCAAAAATATTGTTATTCGAGTTTTTTTTTCAAGCTTGTCAATCTTGTTTATATTAATAACCATTCCTTCATAATTATTAAATGGTCGATTATGATATTGACAGATACAACGATACAACGGATGCATATTAAATAATACGTTTTAATCATATAATTCAAATTGACGATAATTAAGTTTACAAGCTATCCTAATGTTAATGTTCTATCCACTGATTCGTTTTTATATCAACATAATCGACTCTAAAACTATATAATATGAAAAGTGACAAAAATAAAAGTAATAATAAAAACAACAACAAATATATATATATATATATATAGGATATAAAGAGCCAAATTTATACGTTTTATAAAGGCATATGATTGTTTACTTTTTCGCTTCCTTGATTACCTTCAGTATACTTCATTGACCTTTGACGTACGTAAGGTGAATTAAAAAAGAAAAAAAAATCATGCTTTCAGCGATTCTTAAATATTTGTTTTATGAGCTTTTTTTAACTATTTATAAGCTATTATTTATAGTTGTAATATCGTTGTTGAATTTCCCTGGAGTTCTCATAATTAGAATCAATCACACGTTTTACATTTTCACCTTTCACATTTTACTCTTCGCATTTTAGTACACTCAATACTATTGTATAAAACACAGATTCTTGGCTAATATTAACGTGATTGTAAAGTGTTTTATCTATGTTTTTATGTGCCCTATTTTATTGTATTCAAATTGAATTTAAAAGTCAAAAAGCTATTGCTTAGTACAAAGAGACAGTTATACTAATATTTACGTTTAAAGTTTAGTTACTTGGAATAAGTATGCGTATGAGTGTTCCGTGTGTAAGTGTGCGTTTGCGTATGCTTGCGGGTGTGTGCGTGTATGTCTGTATGTATGTGTAGATATACATATTATATAATATATAATACTATATAATATACATTAAATATTATTAATAATATATAGTACTATATAATATGCATTATATATTATATATATATATACATACTTTTTTTTTATTCTTCATATATATGTATTGAAAAAATGTAAGACTACATTTGATTTATTCTTTAATGAATGAGACACGAACGGCGAAGGGCGAGGAAATACGGTCAGACACAGCCAGTCGAGAATATTGTTTCTTTCGTATTGAATTTTTGTTATGAATACATTGCTTGACCAGAGTATAAACACAATAAACTTGAGAAATTGTCAAATTCGGGCAACGTCCAAAAATATCGTGGCTTCACATTTTGCACTAATGGCTACATGTATTATAAATCGGAAATGCATTATGAAAGTAGAAAAAAATTCGTACTTTATTTATATCACAAATACCAAAGTGTCACTGTAATTCGACGTTTGCATTGTCTCGTAACAGCAATTGTTTCAACACTGTCCTTTACTGCAAGCATTTTATTCAAAATTTGAACTTTTGTGATGCTTTAATATAAACTTTGTGTGCACATTATTTTGGTCTTACTTAAAAAGAAAGAAACACGTTATGCGATCATGCTTTAAAAAAAAAAATTTTTTTGTTTAAAAATTAAAAAAAAAAAATAAAAATAAATCCGTTCATACGAAGACACAAACATTGTGTTGATACACCACAAAATAACACTTTATCCCGTTTGCATAAACAGAATTCCACTATTAGTTACAACCATCTTATATTTAGTATTTTTACTTGAAAAATTGTCAGAATTTGGAGTTATAAGATACACAAGGAGTACAGGTACCATCATTAGACGCTCAAGGATTTCAACAACAAAAAAAATCAATATATTCATAGGTACGAATATCTTAGACGCAATATTGCAATAATAATAATAATAATAATAATAATAAATAAATAAAAAAAAAATAAAAAAAAAATTCAAAAAAAAAATTAAAATACAAAAGAAAATTGAAGTAAAGTAAAGAAAAACAATGAAGATAAAAAAAAATAAAAAAAAACTAAAAAAGAGATTTGAAAAAATAACTCAATCACGTACTGAAAATGTTAGTCCGATTTAAGTGATATTATATTGTTGTCCAAATAAGTTGACACAAATCGTTCAACCGACCTCATTTATGTTACATCTACTATTTCCCTAACATACAAACGTTTAACTGTGGTGTTATTATTATTGAAATATTCAAATACACTCATGATATCACGCATTATGCATTTGCTTTCATTAGCTTCATCCCAATAATAACGAAGCAAAAAACACTTTTTTTACTTTTACTTTGTATTTTTAACATAAAATATCATAGTAAAAAGACAGTTTTTTTTCTTTTTTTAATAAAGTTTTTTCAACGGCATGTTTCCCTTTTTTAAATTAAAAATACACTAAATTTTACTTGTCAATCTTGAGGGATAACTTGCTCCCTCCCTGAATCTGAAAAGAAAGAAGCACACTTTCGTCGAAGCCTACAACAGAGGAAAGAATCGCGAGGTCAATATCTGTCTCTATTGAACAGCACACGTTAGTGGCGATCGGTCGTACTATCCGAGTCGCGCGATTTCGCTAGTCGCATGGCATTAGCCACGAGTCAACAAACGATCACTGTCGCACAGTGTTGTCGAAAGTCTTGCGCCGTAATTATTAATGGACGCCTGGTTACGTCTTCCAATTGTGCGGATGGGCGCGGGGCGGAGCTTGATTGCCTTGGCCCTGCGACGCTTGCGACGGTATCATGTCCAGGAGATACTGACGCTGGAGATCCGCCGCCTGCCGCTGAAGCTCCGCCAGGCCCTTACCCCCAGCCGCTTGCGCCATCGCCAGCTGATACGGATAGAGAAGCGGACTGAAGGGTGGCATCATGTGCGCTGGAAGAGGCTGATGAGGCGAGAGACCCGGCACCGGATTCTTGGCCAATTCTGTAATTTATCAACAGATCCTTTTAAGCTGCCGCTCAATCCACTATATTTTTTGCAACGACATTTATCGCTCGCCCACGCTATTTTTAACGTAACGATTTTACATGTGTTAGTAATATGCACAAGTCGCGGTTCATTAGCGTATGACCGTAATGTAGTAAGCGTTCGTTAATAATATAATAATCAATAGCAATGTAATGGCATGTCTGTTTGCCGCGTAACATACGGGGCTTTCATGAAATTATATAAGAATTATAGTTAAACGCCAGGCCAATAAACTATCTTCATCTAACAAAATGTTTAGACGTCGTTCATTTATTGAATATAGCCAAACGTAGCTAGCTTGCTTCATAATACGTTAAATAAAAAATATATAGAATTTTCTCCGCTCCGCTCAATGCGAAAAACTCCCAGCGAGAAAATTACCCTTTATCCCGTACTTTCATCGAATCCAACAATTTTTAAACATAAAATCTCGCGACTGTTTGACACATAATCGATGGCATATTCGCGCATCCTAAGATAAAACGATTTTAACGTCGAAAAAGGAGGAACGTCGCTCTTTAAAAGTAACTTTGCATACGTTTTGGGTGGGATGGAGATGGGGGAGAGAATAACGAGTGTCGATTGTTCGTGCCTCGCACAGAACAAGGAGATAAGAACGGCAAAGTAAGCCACAAGGAACGACGACTTTTGCATTCGGCACATTCGACGTGAGTTTTAAAAATAATATTCGACCTCGAAGTAATTGTTGCTGTAGAGCAGCGGCCGCTGCTGCGGGATGTGGAAACTTGCCGCTCTCGGCCAGCTTGACCAGAGGATGCTCCTGAAGCTTCGGAGCCGGTGGCGTCGGCGCCGGCGGTGGTACTTGTACTTGCGGCGGCGGCGCGGGAGGCGTCGCTACTCTTCTCGTCGGGGTAGGCGCCTTGGGAACTGGCTTTGGTGCGGGTGGATCTGGACTCGGGCAGGCCGCTTGCGCTAGTCTCTCATCTATTTCCTTCTCTTGTTTCAAAGCCTTAACGAAGGCAGTCTTCAACCTAGACATTATAATAATACATTGGATTTAATCGAATTATTTGCCATACAGTTTTAATATATGCGATAATTATTGTAGGTACAAGCAAGAAATAGCATAGAAATGTAATGTCACGTTGCTTTGTCACGTTGGGCCCAGAAATGCCCTCCGCGTGCTTATTAAATAATAATTCTACCGATTATTCCTATTCAATTGCTTCGGTTTTTCTGTAATAGTCTAGTCTAATAATCTAATACTCATCCTACTCGCTCTTCGTCTATTATCGAGCATTATGACATTAAAACGACAGGTCTCGATGCGCAATAGCAGCTGAAAACGTTAGCTGTAGAAAAATTAGGCAATTAGCTGGACTTGATTGATAATTAATGAATAGTCGCCAATCGTCAATGATAATCGTGACCACTACTACTACACTACCGACACGTGGATCGAATTACTCTCTACCGATTCTTACCGGTTCGTGTGCTCAGCCTTAAGTGCCTTCTTCACATTGGTTGTCACGCAGTGCTCGCAAATAACTCTAGGATCTCGACCAGCTGCTGGTCGTTGGAAGGTCGCATGCTGACCTTGTGGGCCATCCTTTTTATTACTATTGGCAGGCTTCTCCCACTTCCAAACTGGCGTAAAGTCAGTCTTGCATTGGGTACATTCGAACGGCTCTGGCGGAGGTGGAATAGCCGGCTCCTTAGTTATAAAGTCAACAACGTGCTCTAAGCCGACCAAATAAATAAATTCCGGATTCGAAGGACTTGGTACGAAGTGCATCTCCGGGGGTGGAGGTTTCGGCGGCGGTATCTGTAGGAGCGTCTTCTCCAATTGTTTCCTTAGAGCCTGTTTAGCAGCAGCTTGACGTTGCGCTGGAGTTTGATTGTCTTCCCGGTTTCTTTCCTGCAATAATCCAAGGCCCGACGATTAATGAAACGAGAACGGCTTGATACGACAAAATAAACAATTGAGCCAACTGCTAAATGTTTCTCAATGGTTTTTTTTTCTTTTCTTTTTTTTCAATATTCTAACTAGAGCTGAACAGAAATAAGAAAACAAATGGGATTAAACGTTACAATAGACTTTTGGACATACAAAAGCAGCTTTCATTGAAAATCTTTGGCATGAAAAAATTTGCACTACGTGGATGAGGGATTAACAAAATGAAATGTAAATAAAGCTTTTGGTAAGCTAAGCATGAAACGAGTCTAATCGAGAGTACCTGCTCAGGGATCACAGGTGTGTTTAGAGGCGCGGCAGGCTTATTGTCTTGGGGCCCAACAAGCTGTTTTTCATGAACACATAATTCACAATCGGTTAATCCATAAAGTTTGTACTTTCGACTATTATTATAAAAAATTTACAAAAAATTCTTACAGGCATTCAAATTAATCTAATGAGATATCGTATTGCCGAGACAGCAAGGATACAATGTTGTAATGTTGTATTGGCAAAACGCTATCACACGTATTTGTCAAGTGAATTAATTAAAGATATTAATAAGTATACCAATCGGGACATTTACTTTTGCTTGCAATTGATGTACCGGGCTTGGTGTGGGATCTTTTGTGGACCTCTCTGTTCGATCAGCTGGGGGATGATAACTAGAAACACTTGGCGTACTGCTTGTAGATCTCACTCGTGGATGAGGTGGCTGTGGTATCACCATATTAGGTGGCATACCGGTGGTTGAGATAGTATTTCTCCCAGCTGTAGGTGGTAATAACATACCGGGTGGTGGTGCATGAAGACTACTACTTCTACTCGGAGCAGGCTGTCCTCTTAACAAGGGCGGAGGCGCTTTCCCAGTTCTATGACTGCACAAATAAAATGATTAATCGCAATCGGTCGGCTGTGTTGTTTTGTTATATTGAGAGCACGAATGGTGTCCAAGGCTTCTGACATGGCAAGCGTACCTGTGAGTCATTACTGGTTGACAAGTGACTGGCGGTGGCAGTTTACTGGGAACTTTTGGCACGGCTGCTATATTTTCTTTCAACTGTTGGGATTGTCTTAATTTTTTCAAAAGCACCAATTTCATTTCTTCAGATCTTAATTCTTCCCTAAGTTTCCTTAAAGATCTTTCGCGTTCTGCCAATTCATCGGAAGACAATTCTTTAATTGGTAACAGAGGTGGCATCTCGGCTGTTAGAAGGGAGAGATAAGATCATCTTGATAAGATTTGATAAACATTAGGCTATCTTAAAATAAAAGCCAATCTGTGTTCTTTATGATATTGTCAGTACCTTCGTCGCTATCCGATGCATTTCCATTTAAATAGCCATTCATTCTTGGCTCGTCAGGGCTTTCTGCATAGCTTCTTTCCGTTCGAGGCCTCAAGTTCCGTCGGGGCCTACGATCATCTCCGGATTTTGGTGCTAAAATTCCTCTAGACGAATTTTGAATATTTCTAGGTTCAGGCATATTATTGTCTATACTTGGACTAGTTGTATAATTTACACCCAAATCTAGCGGAGGGCCTGCATTGTTTACTGAATTTGTGGGTGCAATTGGAGATTCTCTTCTATTGCTACTTCTAGAATACAAACAAGAATTTGTACGTTTAATACCAGCCAAGAAAGTACAGATTTAAATTTTCATGTTAGAGAACTTACCCGACACTTAAATCAACAACTGCATCTCCATCCAAATCCATGGCTTCCATACTTTTCTAGATCCTACGATAAGAAATTTTGTTTAGTTTTTATTGTTTTTTGCGATCGCATTCGTCTTGTTTTTATTATTACTATTATTATTATTATTATTATTATTATTATTATTATTATTATTATTAATAGTAGTAGTAGTGTAATAGTAGTAGCAGTAGTAGTAGTAGTAGTAGTAGTAGTAGTAGTAGTGGTAATAGTAGTAGTAGTAGTAGTAGTAATAGTAGTAGTCGTAGTAGTCATAGTAGTAATAAGTAATACCCAATAGTTGTACAGCAGTGAATCTCGAGATACTCGATTCTATTTTACTCGATTATTTTTCGGTCGACCGATTATTTTACCAATTCTAATGGATTCACTCACGGATCGTTATGGATAACCGATAACGGTAACGAGGCGCTCGATCGTCCATACTCTATGGCCATTATCGGCACTCAGTTATTCCTCCGTTAAGTACTTAAAGCGAGTATAGCCTCTGCTCAGTTCCGCAATACGTGTATTCAAGCACTTTGCACTATTTACGATTTGTGGCGCCAGGCACGATAAAAAAAGAGAGAGAGAGAGAGAGCAAATACTCGTGAAAAGGATGCAGGGACGCGAAAGGGGTCGACGAAGATCGCATGGACCGTGGAAAAAATGCTGCCGTAAGAGTCAAACGAAGCGACTTGCTAACCGAATAGTACGATAAACCTAACCTACCGAGAGGCTCCAGATGCGCTTTTGGCGCATGTGTGCGTGCGAATATGTGTCGTCGGCGCGACCTTGTTAGCGGTGGCACTTTTTCCGTATGACCGAACTCGAATACTCACGAGCAGAGCCAATTCCGACTAAGCATTTGGCGCGGTGGCGGCGACTTCCCGACTAGAATCGCCGTTGCCGTTACTCCCGTGTAGACCTCTCGTCCACCGATCTTACCGACTCTTGCGCTTATCGAGGCTGGCCCGCGACGCCAACCTCCCTCGCACCTCCGCGTACATACGAAAATTCGGAATCGTCACATACGTACGTCCGCCAAGGGTCTACGCAAGTATGTGCTCCATATATCTCCCTCTCTCACGCTCGCCCCGCCGTCTCACTTGATCTAACCAAACGCATAGCGGTAGCGGCGGCGGTGGCGGCAGCGGCAGCAGCAGCAGCAGTGGCGGCGGCGGCGGCGGCAGTGGCGGTGGCGGTGTCGGTGGCGGTGGCGGTGGCGGTGGCGGTGGCGGTGGCGGTGACGGTGGCGGTGGCGGCAACGATACAAGTCAACGACTGTAAATGAGAGAGGACGGAGATATAAAGTGAGATAGAGAATGAGCGGAGCTGGCAGCTCTCCCGCCGCCCGCGAAGATTATGTGCGGAAAGCGGAACTGAGACACGCAGAAAGCGAGAAAGGGAGAGAGACAGGCAGGCGAGCAGCGAGGGCGGAAGGGGGAGAGGGGACACGGAGAAAGAGAAAGAGAGAGAGAGAGAGAGAGAGAGAGCGTGAGACGAAATAGGAGAAGGAAAGAGCGGATTGGGCAGCGGCCGGCAGTTAGATGCCGGGTCGGGGGGAGAGGGAGGTGGGAAGCAGGGAGAGAAAATAGTGGCTTTTCCAATTTTACGAGCAGGAAAAAGGAATGAGCTGGAGAGGGGGAGGGGCAATGTAGCGGCGGAGGACATCGACAACTACTATGTACTGACTGACCACTGCTGCTATACGTAGCTGTGAAAATCGGAATGCGGAAAGCGGAAGATGTTCGCGGCTCGGCTAATGTTCGCAAATTCATTTTTTTCCCTTTACTTCTCCTTATCACTCTATCTCTCTCTCTCTCTCTCTCTCTCTCTCTCTCATCATGTACGTGTCTATCTAACGCCATCATTCCGGTCTCGTGTCCCTTTAAACGCGATGAAAAACGGGTGCACGTATGCCGCTCTGACCCAGACCGGCCTGCCTAACGAAAAATTGGCCCTTGGAATTCTCCGACTCGCCGGGGACAGGAGGGTGAAGGGGGCTGCTGCTCGCGACCTGCTCCGTCTCTATGGGAAATCGATTTTTCTCCGTACGAACGACGTACGTGTACGCGAAACGTAGCGCACACACAGGCGTGAAGGACACGAATTCCATTTTCTCGCTGCCACGAAGGAGAGACGATGGCGAGGTGATACGAAAGCCACCGCAATAGAGCCACCGCAGCAACAACAACGACGACAATGACAAACGACGGCGACGACGACAACAACAACAATAACAACCACCAGCCCACGTCACATCGATTGCTCTTCAGAGGATTGTCCTTTTTTTTAATGGTCTTCGTAGGTGGCGGTCAAGCTTGATAAGCGATCATCTCCTGCCCCCGGTGAGATGAAGCGAACGTCAAGGATCATCAGACAGACCATATATTGGAAAAAGGTTTCGCGACTACGGCCAATAATGAATTACGAATGACGTGGGTGAATTTGTCGCGCAGGGGGACATATAATGAGAGCGAGCTCGGACTATGCTTTACAAGTTTTTGGTTATTATTGATTTTGGAACGCGGCTTCAAGAATTATTATTACGAATGTTATTTTAGCTGCTATGAGAGAATCGTTGTAATGAGTAAACCGTAAACCGTGGGTCGGAATCATTTCATCCGTTAAAACTCATCGATCCGCTGATTTAAATTAGACGAATTTGCGTAAGACGACGACGACGACGGTTCGACGAAGAAGCGGGGAATTTAAAAAAAAAAAAGAAAAGAACAGAATAAAAAAGAAGAAAATCTGGCCTGAAATTTTAAAGGTGCGACAGTGGTCGCAATTAAACTAAAGGTCGGTTAGATCCAAACATTTACCATGCGTATCACAATTAGCTATTGCGGGAATTCAAGGTAAAGAACAATTAGGTTATGGGTAATCAATCTAACGACTAGTTTCTGCATATTTGAAGGCACACGACGACTTTGTACACGATTTATCAAGACTTTACTTAAAAGCCAATTAAAATGTAATTAACCGCCCGAACATTATCGAGCTATTAGTTTACAGTACATATAGAAATATGTTGGTAAAAATGACCAAACGTCGGAAATAGTCGGTAGGTACATAAACAACAATAACAAGGATGGAACTCGGTAGTTCTCTGCACGTAATGTGCATGTACCATTATTACAACATGCTGTGAGAAAAAATGGAGGTGTATGTCAGGCTCTCGTAAGCATCGAAAATTATCGATAATTCAAACGTACTTCCGTAAGAGCCTAAATATATGAATGCATGCATACGTACCCGGGATTATCGGAGACGAGTCTCGTCGAGTAATTATAACCTCAAAAAGCGTCGTTAGTCGATCGGTCGGTCGGTCGGTCGGTCGGTCGTTGCGTGAAGCGACGCTCTCTCTCTCTCTCTCTCCCCCCCTCACCCTTCTATCTCTCTCCGTCGCTCCGTTTTCCTCTCACTCTCACTCGCTCGCTCGCTCACTCACTCACTCACTCACTCACTCTCTCTCTCTCTCTCTCTCTCTCTGACCCTCACTAACTCTTTCTATTTCTCTCCGAAATCCTCCAAGCCTTGGAGATGTCTCTTCAAGCAGCTGCAACGGTCCTGACTGCGTTCTTGCCGGACTTTGATCGAGTGTCCGTCATCGTCGTGGCCCCTGATCCGTCACGCCTCGGTAAGAGCTCCCATCCCCGGAGCGGCGTCAGCCCCTCGTCCCGGGCTCCACCGGTGCTTGTATCACGCGTCGCGTGCGGTCGCCGGCTTGACCCACCAACTCCGGATGCCGTGGCAATCCTCGTCCTCGTCGCTCTCCGCCCGCGAAACTGCGACCGCACGTTTGTCCACCACCAACCAAGCCACCACGACGGATTCACTTCAAAATGGCGGGCAAATCGCTCTCTCTCTCCTTCGCGGCTCCGCGGCCCTTTTTTTCGTCCACGTATCGCCGCGCGTGTGCGTACTTCGCGTGTGCATGCACCGCGCGCTCGGCTTTTCCCTTTTCCCTTTCCACTCTCGTCGGTAGGCCGCGCGCGACTCTGCCTCCCTCCACCCCTTCCACTCGTCGCTCTCACGCTGTCTGTCTGTCTCTCTCTCTCTCTCTCTCTCTCTCTCTCTCTCCCGCAGACACTTACTCGCACTCAATCGCTCATACCCACCGTCGTTTCCCCCCGGGATTACTCCGGCGACTCTTGCGTCCTTCCTTCCTCGTTGCGTGCGCGGTACTGAGAAACAAGTACACCGAGAGAGGACCGAGGAGCAGCGCCGACGAGCAAGTCGCTCGCTCGCTCGTATTCGCCGATGTTCGGCGCTCGGCCACTGGCTCTACAGCCACTATGCTAGACAACCCCCGTCCCGTCACCCACCCACCCATCCCACCCCACCCCCCAACCTTCGTACTCTCACCCCACTACACCCCCACCCTCTCGCACTCTCTATATGTCTCTCCCTCTGACCCTGCCACCCTGATTACTATCCCTATCCCCTGTTCCCTATCAACTGTCCTCTGTCCACTGTCCTCTGTCCTCTATCCTCTGTCCTCTATCCTCTATCTTCTGCCCCACTGTCCACTGTCATCTATCCTCTATCCTTTATCCTCCAGCCCCTGTCCTCTATCGTCTATCCTCTATCCTCTGTCTTCTGTCCACTGTCTTCTATACTCTGTCCCACTGTCCACTGTCATTTATCCTCTATCCTCTGTCCTCTGTCCTCTGTCCTCTGTCCACTATCATCGTTAACCAACCGCCATCTCCACGTATCAACCCCAATAATCCGCACACCAATCTACGCCGACCGGGTCAACAGCCACTCCCTCTTGTTCGACGAGGCGGCTCCGACGAGCTGCTGAAAGCCGTCTTGACCTGCCCTCTTCACCTAGACATGCTGAGACTATCGTCGCCGGTCAATTAAACTTAACTAACCTGTCATCCTCCTCCAGTCCCGGTGATCGGTACCCTCGTGGTGTTGTACAATTGAAAATCGAGCGCTCCACGCGACTTTGCTTTGACTCTGGTACAGCAGCCGGCCGAGAATGATGCCCAGTGAAATCTGGATTCGCAGACGCGCGATCAATGCCGATCATCACCCGCGGGACTCCGGCTTCTCGGCCTCGCAGCTACGACGTAATCACGCATCCGTACCTTTCGAAAATATCCGAAATACGACCGAATTGGTCCAATGCGTTATTGGGACACGCGCGTTTATCAGTCTCTCACGCAATTACAATGGACTCCCATCGCTTCGTTGTCGACGTTTCCGCTGCGACAAACTCCGTTGCATCGAATCTACAAATGACCGATATCCTTCACCTGCTGACTTTCCACACTTGTATTAATAAGAGCCCCGAGCGCCCTTTTATTTTCGCCAAATCGGCAATTATGTACGGCGCTTCAGCTTCTCACGTTCCGTTAAGCGGCTCAAACTTAAGTTTCAGTGCGCTAAAATGTTTCGCGCGTTAAACGCCCTTTAGGTATATACAATTTTGATTAACTGCATGCGCGTGCAGCAGTGTGAGAAATTCGCGCGTCCTCCTCGATTACAAAGACAATTAAGGAATACTATTGAATGCGTTGGAGAAAGAGAGAGAAAGAGAGAGAGAGAGAGAGAGAGAGCGAGTGAGTAAGTGAGTGAGAGGGTGGGAGGGAGAGAAATGTGGGACGAATCGGTAATGTTTCAGATAGGTATGCGAAATTGTTACTCGTACGATTACTTCGCAACTACGTGTCCCCGAGAACTCGCTTCAACAACATCATCTTTAATCTACTTCCACGTCATAAAGTCTGTGTGCGAATTAAATAAGATACTCGAGGAAAGAATGGAAGCAGGTAAAGTCTATGATACTTTTATGTAGTTTCAAAATATACTTTACGTTCTATGAAAGCAATTGATTTTGTTACTCAGAACAATACGGATGCATTCGTTTCACTTATTTCTCTCTTTTTTTGTTCGTTTTTTTTTTGTTTTGTTTTTGTTTTTTACCCTATATTGATATGTATCGACGTTAAGGCCGACAATAATATCGATACTCGCTGTTTCATATTCTTAACAAAATTCCTCTTTTCCGGGGCGTTCAGATGATAGGAGAATGAAGGTGATATGACGGAAGGCTAATTCTAAAAGTACAATTAGGAGTTTTAAATTAAAACGATAAGGTATTCACGTTCAATCCACCGTTGACTAACGATATTTTTTAACTAACAGTAACATAATTTGTTCTTTTATTCTGTAGCTGTAACACAACGTTACACGATTTTTTATTTTTTTTTTTTATTTCAAAATAAGATTTACGAAAGGTTTATTTACGAATGAAATGACCCGAAACAAACATAAATCGACATCCACGTTAACGTGCGAAATAAAAAACAATATATGTGTTTCTTCTATATGGTAATTTAGCAAGAATTTTAAAAAGAAAAAGTGTCAAAGCGCTACTTTTTAAATGTAGAACAATTTTAAAACGACAACGATAAACTTTGAAAGGATGCTATGTAAAATGTAATGTAAATTTTTTTTTTTTCGAGCAAAGATCGCTCTGTCATTCTGAATGTTTGACGAGAATAAACATTCCTGTCATGGATTTACAAGTAAACTTATCATTTCGTTTAATCGTTGCACTATTAAATCCAAAATTTGCTGACATCTTAAAGGCACTTAAAGCCAAAACAAAAAAAAAGGAAGCATTGTTATTTTTAATTACATTGTTATTATAAAAAATGGTAAAATAACCTATTAATTAGCAATTTTTACAAACATTTTTAATACAATGTATATTCGATTCGTTATAAACATTTTTACAAGATTTTGTTTGTCCTGAGAGCTAAAATTTTTTTTCACGGTACGAAGTTGCAAAAAAAAAGTTTGATTAATTTTCATTCCAAAAAATACCCTATTAATCATTATCAAATGCGACATAATTATTATTTCTAGTTTCCCAACAAAATTAAATTTTCTAAAATTCCATAAATTTGGAAAATAATTTATTTGCATATTTTATATCGCTCTCATGTACAAAAATATACTCTATCATATATACAAGACTTATTATTATTAGCAATTTTGTTGTGAAATTCAACTTTTTAAAATAAAATAAAAAAATTAGAACAACGTAAAAACACTTTTTTTTTAAACTATGTTAAAAACAAACTAAAGAAAACTATGTTTTTAAAAAATCATTATTACATCCACAACTTTAAAAATCATAGAAGGTTTCGGTCTTAAATATCTTATTATTCTATATTAACATTGCAATTATTTAAAGTATTCACTATTTTTTATACACTAAATTTTAAGTGTTTGTATTACGAAATTAAAAAAAATTATTCTTAGTGTTATAATGTGAAATAAATAAAAACATAAATATTATTAAATACATCAAATCATAAATTTTTTATATAAACGAAATGTGTGCTTATAAAATTCTTAATATAATTCACGGTCTTTGCTCGAAAACATATATGATATAAACGTGGAAAGTATTTCAAGTCGATTTTTCAAAAAAATTATCAATAAACTTCTTATGTTATTATGTTTTAGGCTAAACTTATTTCAATGCTAGGAAAGCACACACTTACGCATACCTTCGTAATAACAAATTCATAATCGACCAATTAATATAGATTCGGAAGATGCATCGAAATAATCTCACGTATATGTATCATAAAAATAAATTACAATATTAAAACGTTGATTATGTAATAACCGGTTAATTTTATTGCAAACATTTAAAGGAAGAATGTATTATATACTTTTTTTAGCAATATTTCTCAGTACTTCGATATTCGATACAGAGCAATTCAGTTATTAATAATTGTAAGAATGTGAGCTTTCTTTGACTATGAATACTATTTCTAATCATAATGTAGAAATATCATAGATTTAAAGCCAATAAATAAAGCCCACGTTAAACCCAATATTTATCATTCACCGATTGCGAAAGACATTGTACTTAACACAGTTAAAACTTCCCATTATGTATCACGCGATATTATTGCAACTATATATTACTGCAGTATAATTATACAGCATAACATAAATTTTTAATAATATTTCTATTATATTTCACTCTTATGATGAAAATAATGTTTAAAAGATCATATACTTAAATTACAATGTAATTTACAGCACAGATATCAACACAATGTTGCTGATGCATATCAGTATAAAAATAACTTGAATTATCGTGATATAGAAAAAAAAAGAAAAGGAAAAATATTATTACAGTGTCTTTATGATGTATTGTAAAAGTATAGATGCTATACTATAATATCATAGGCTTTGATAAAACTCAAATTATGTTTGTTCTAAATAATTAACTAATCTATTACTGTATTAGATAAGTTTCAAATGAACATTTGCTAAATGCAATTTCAAATGCATGCATTAATTTCAGGTTAAAATTGTTGTTTGTATATTATTATATTATTTACGTTAATATGGCAGAAGGTTTATAAGAATTAAGTGGTTAAAAAGTATAATTTAATGTTTAATATTAATAATTATTTATAAAAATAATATGATAAATATCTTAAATAAAGGCAAAGTTGATTATTGTCATTTTCAATTTTCTAATATTTTTTTTTATATATAAAATATGAAAATAAAATAATTGAAAATTACGGGCCAATAATGAAGCGAGAAAAATAAAGAAAGTCGAGACAATTTGTCCAATAGGCTTAATACATTTATTCAATGCTTCGATATTTTTCCAGAGGGGCCAAAATCTTTTCATTAAAAATGCACACGCATAATGTACACGATAAATTCAATAATTTTAAATAAATAACCTTTTTGAAACATCTACTCGTGCAAAAGAATCTTGAATATAAAGTCATATAAATATGCTCAACGTATCAATAAAATTATCACAAAAAATAAGCAATTTCATTTTTCAAATTATCTAAACTTCAAATATAGAACATATAAAATCCTAAATAACTATGTAGTTATACATTTGGAAATACACACACACACGCACACACACACACACACATATATATATATATATATATATATATATATATTATGTGTATTATGTGTATATATTATGTGTAATATGTATATATATATATATATATATATATATATATATACATACATTTAAAACATCAAAACATCGTCTCTCATCACATCTTTATTCGCTGTACTTCACTTCAGATACATTTGTATTTTTTTTTTCATATCGAATGCTATATATGGGAGAAATTTTTTATTTCTATTACATTGTGTTAAGTCGTACGCATTACACACCTTTTATAACTTTTTCCATACACACGTATCACGCACACAAATATACAAATATATTTTTTGTAATCATTGGACGGGCCCACGTAATTTCAGCCACATTTTATAGATATTCGTTTGTAAAATCAGTTGACATAGATGATGGATGTCCTGTAATTTTTTGTAATTCCTGAAACATTGTTTCGATTCAATTATCTAATTATTCTTCTTTATGCTACATTTCCACATGTATGTATTCTCATATTTCTTTATATTTTCTTTTCCGTTAAATGCAGTTTAATAACATTGTATCATATCATTGTTTAATATCATGTAAAAACTCAGATTTACGTAATAAATGGTTAATTCTTCGATATAATTATACGATTAAAAGGCTTATACATTAATTGATACGTACACATAAAATAAGCCATTCAGCATCGAATGGTTTATATAATTATCCTATAAAATAGATCGTTACTCTCCGAATTTGTACTTTATTAAATTAAATACGTAAAAAAGTACGTAATAAAAGTAGATTTAAAATTATATAATGAAATAGCCATTTAGGCAATGAATTAATTACGTCTCAATTTTGTAACTAACACTATATAAAACAAACAACCAAACAAGCAACAAAAAATAAATAAATAAAATAATCAAAAAAGAAAAATTGGGAAGATTTTTCGGACATTTAAATAAAATACCTTAGCATATAAAAATATTTACATCGAACCCTAGGATTTATGTTGACTATTGATATTTATCGTTAGAATAAATATTGACAATATACGTAAATCGTAAATAATTATTTAGATTGATTTACAAGAACAAGATCAACTCATGGAATTCATAACAATATACAAAACATCAGTCATCTGCGTTGAGAAGCTATACATCTATCGGCTAGATAAATGTATAAAAAAGTGATTGACTGATCTTACGTGACCACCATGTAATGATAATACCAATAACAATATTTATAGACAATATTATTGAAGATAGAACACCTAAAGTTTATTAGGCATTATTTCATACATTAGGTTACAGATGAAAGTAAATTTTTTTCATTCACGAGCATTCAAGTACTAAAAAATGTGCAACAATTTTAACTGCTTAATTCAGATTAAAATACAATTAAACATACTTGCAATATATTCTTTAATAATGATAATTATATTTTCCAATCATATAAATCATATATTTATTTATTAATGGCAATTGTAAAAAACTTTTATTTTCAATCTTATGCCAAATCGTTTATACATTCGTGATTTCACGGAATTGGTTTACCTGTATTGTATATTATTATATTCATAATAATCTAAGAACCAAATTCCATTTTAAAATTACGGTTTATGCAAAATTCAACTTTACAACTCTTATAAACTGCAACATTATTTACAAAATTTAAAGTAAATTTATCAACGACAGGATGAACAGTTATTAGAATGAAAATTATTGGTAAGATAATTGTTTTTCAACTAAATTCAACAGTATTATTTATATATTTTATCACGTACATACATAGACATAAATTGTTTAATTATAGAGTCGATAAATTGAATTTTTGCATAATTCGACAAAATTTTTATCGTTTTTTTTTTATTCTAATAATAATGTAATTCACTGCTCGATACGGCAAATCTTACATCGAAAGTTCCATATTTAATTCAACTTTCATCCGTTGCATTCGTTCAATTTTCACTAATTTAAAGTAATAGCTCAACCTTTAAAAGAAAAAAAAACAAATATGTTCCTACATTAATCGATTTTTTTTTTTTTTAACAAAAGGAAATTTAATTATTTTATTTTTTTTCCTTTTCTTGGATTATATTTTCTTATGACCTTACAATGAATATTTATAACACGCTACGTAACAACACTTGAATATTTTCTATGAACTTTCCAAAATGTTATATGTTAAATATGTAAGAAAAAAAAAAACGAAATTACTGGAAAGCCATTATCGCTGTGCGTTAATATATAAGAATAATATAATTACAGATTATAGTACATTTTCTAGGTAGAAATTTTTATGTCGACAAAATATAGTAAAAAGAAAAAAGAGAAAAAAAGAATGCCCATAATGCCAGTATAATCAACACATCTGATAATGTACCGCATCAATCGTACATTATTTTTTTACTTATGCACTGGGTTAAATTATGCATCTGTGCATGCAAACAATCATAATAATTTTTCGAAATAGTAACTGTTCTGCAATTTTTAAAAAATCAAGTTGACTTATAGATGTTACATGTTACGAAAGTATAGAAATAACAACTAAATTGCTTAACTACAGAGCTCAAAAGCTGGAGTATGGAAAAGGGTTTTTTTTAAATACCACCCGTTGGCATATTAAAATTTAAAGAACATCTGTAATTGTAAAGGCTTACAATTAAATTAATCGATAGAAAATGAACGTACAGATTTTAGTTTCTACATATTTTTTTGTTTGTTTTTGTTTTTGTTTTAAATAAGAATAAAATGTATTTAAGTGAACTTTAATTTTTTAATGTTACATATGGTAATACAAAAAGTGTGATAAATTTGGAAAATGTAATATGATGAATAATAAAAAAACAACTAATATGTTACTTAATTGTAATTGTGTGATAAAACAGCAATATGAAGTTCCTTTTTAAACAAATTTAACTATTTTTATAAAAATAATTAAAATAAGCAGCTGTTTTGGCGATGTTACAATAAGTCACAGACGAAGTTAATTTGTGTTCACTAAACATAAGTGTTAACAAAATTATATATATATATATATATATATATATATATATACACAAATGTACATACATGCACACATCCGTCGGCGTGCACGCCCGCACGCGCGCGCGCATGCACACCTATATAAATATATATGCATACATACATACATACATATATATATATATATATATATATATATTTATTTATTTATTTATTTATAGTGCGGTGTTTCACATTCTCTTGGCGTTTAAAGAGATTTGGACAATGACGTTTTGTATATTACGATAGAGACATGACTTCTTTAATTAATCGTGATTATATGGAGCGTTATTCTGTCTATTTCCATGTATTTTATATTTTACGCTCACATAATTCACCCTTCCTTCCTTCAATACTATCACTCTTATTTATAATATTTTACAAATCATCACTTTATTCAACGAAAAACGAAAAACAAACGTTCTCGATATACACTTGGTTAAGCATATACATATTTGTGTCATCTGTCGCGTATGTTGATACTTATAATTATTATTTTTAACTGGAATGAGCTTTAATAAACTCAAAGAATGTTTCGATTTTCTTAGACTTCATTTTTACATTCTCAAAACGAATAAAAAAAAAGAAAAAAGAAAAAAAAGAAAAAAAAAACAAGAAAAAAGTATATCTTGCAAGCGCGCCGCATGTGTACTGTATGTTTAGAGAGTTGTTTATTCCTATTTCATTTCGCACGTCGCCATTTTTTCGTGTGTAATGTTCAATGAAAAATGGAGAAAAGTGCTCTCTGCCTGTTCTAGGAACTTTTAATACTGTTTGTGGAGCATCATCTCAATTCGATCGCATTCAATAATATTCTAAGGATTGCCTTTATCTTTTTTTCTTTTTTTTATTGATGAGTTACTTTAACGTAAGTAATTGGAATGTCGCGACTGTTTATGGTGGTAGAAGAACTAAAAACCTTCTCCTTGCATCATAATGACGATAATGCTTAAGAGAGCAACGAGGTTTCGAAAATGTATTACTTTTACGAACATCTGTGAATATTGTAATTATTATTATAGGTAACTATAAAGAAATTCATTGGTAACGGAACTGTGCTGTCATTTTTTTCATTGGATTTTTTTTTCTTCATCAGTTGAATGTAGTAAATAAATAAATCTTTAAAAGTTTTCTTCGTAAACGTATAACAAACACTCTTCGTGATAAATTTTTCTCTTGTTGCATTCATTGGGTTTCTATATATATATATATATATATATATATATATATATATATTCTTCTCGAGAAGTGACGTGATATTTGATCGAAGACCATTTAATTAGAGGTTCGTGCAAAAAAAAATACAGAAGGGAACGAAATTCTAATGTTTCTTCGTGAAAATCAACGACTATATACATTACTCATAAATAAAAAATGTAAAAGAAAGACAATTCGATTTGCTCAATAATTTATTTCCATTTTATCGCGCTTTCCACGAAATAAGTGCCTTTTGGAACACTCGTGATACTGTATCTCTATCATTCTATCTTCCTCTTTCGTTCTTATATTCATTCACTCGAACTCTATGTATTACAATTTCGTCTTCTTACAATTCTCTTTCGGTTCTCCATTGTCTCGAAACGCATTTAATGCACTCGCGCGATCTTAATATTCATTTTTAGAAACATCTCTTTCTTTTTTCGTTGCAATGGATGCACACAAACACATAGGCACACGCTGACGAATTTTTCGCGCACGCATTCATCTTTTTTATATTGCTGTCACTCTCTCTCTCTCTCTCTCTCTCTCTTCTATTTTTCTCTAGCCGTGTATCTTTCTAAAATTGTTTTTTGTTTTTTTTCTTTTTTTGTTTGTTTTATTATTTATCGTTATTTATCACAGATGTTTTACTCGCTTAGCCACCGGTCTCATGTGTACGTCTATTTTTTGACGGCTCGTCCACTCGTCATTATTATTTTCACGTATATAATCTTTCGCATTTTTACCCCTTTGGCCTGCGTCATTTTCTTAGCGCGTCATTGATATTTCCTAACAAGCAGTGCTGCTTTTATTTATATTTCTTAAGGGAGTATTAAGATCTAACTTTATCGCCGCGTTAATTTTTTCTCTTTTCAATTAAATCACACCTCCAATTTATGCAAAATAATCACTTGCGCTGTATACGTAATGATCTACTATTCTATCTCTTAATAGTATTTATTTTTTAACAAAATTTTGTAAAAGTCATTTGTACAAAGTAAAAGCTAAGTTCGGTTCTTATTTCTCCCCAGACTTCATACTGTTCACACAAAATATGTGACTGCTTTGCTTTGATTCGGCCTTAATATTAATATCATTGTTCACTCTTATTAATCCCTAAATAATTACTGGACAAAAGGAGCAATAAATATTCTAGTGGCCGAGATGAATGACGGCCGATATTGGATTTGCAAATTTCATCAGCAAGGACATTATTTGAGTAGTCCTAATAAGGGTCCATACGTAACACGCAACTCGGCAGAAATGTGCCAAGTTGTGTTGCCAGAGCGTAAAAAAAACATGAAAAAAACAGAATGAAAGAAAGAAAAGGGATAAAGATAGATTCACCGTAACAAGAGCAACAATAGTATACACTGCGAACGACTAATAATATACACATCTTAATACGATCTATAATAACAGTTTTGAAAGAAATGCGAACTAGATTTGGAATCAAATTGCGTTGACTCATATCCGGCTAGTGGTCACCTACGAGCTGGAACAATATTGTCTAATATTGTTAAATTGCTAATAAATTGAATTGAATGAAACACGTGTAGTTGGGTGCTTACCTATTGGTCAAATAACGCAAGCACCGTGGGTACCGACGATAATTCAACAATGATTTAAGCTAAAGTGAAACATTTTCTTTACGTTACATTCTCCTACAGAAAACTCGAAAGGTCGATGATGATATTTTGGATATATTAACTCCAACAATTTGTATATTCATGAAAGAGAGAGGGGCGGGGGGGGGGGAATAATAAAAACAATGAATTTGTGCTCGGCTTACATCGAACAAAATAGGAAAATTGTTCAGGCGAGGAATATCATGGTCGTCGCGTCCAATCACTCGCCAGTCCAGTCGAGGATATAAATGGCTGGACAGTTCGGAATATTTGGCCGGACACCGGCATTCTTCAAGGCCGCAAAGTATAAAAAATCGAAGCGATTTACAATATCTTGAATAAGTTAGAAAAGATTGCATACCTGAATCCGATTGCACGGAAGATCACGAAGGATTCGAAACAAGGATGCATTATCATATTAACACTGGAAGTGTTGCCGAAGACCCTTTTTGATGGGTATTTATTGAATTTGTCTTAGGACGCAGGCAGTGAAGCTGAGGGCCGCTGGCATCAATGAAACAGTTAGTTCCTTGCCGGATATGGTAGAAGCGGGTGAAGAGGTCGCCTAGAGGAATTAGAATAGAGCAGGAACAATTGATATAAACAGAGATGGGTACGGAAAATAAAAGAGCGATAAGAACGATAAGGTCGTGATATTGATAGGATACGGTGTGTCTTGATTAAATCCATCCCAACGTGTCCAGGTATTCGAGATAAAGCCGAAAAGTGCGTAACGAAGTGAGGAGAATTAAATGCATTTTGAAAGATTTATTGGATTGGGTGGTGGTGGAGGGGGGGAGGGGCACGAATGAATCTCCTTGGCGCGAGAACGAGAGAAATGACTAGAAAGCATTCGTTTGCTTATCCGTCGGGGCAACAAAAAAAAATCTATTCGGTTGAAACTTTGTACAATGATAGATAATTACAATACAGAAGCTAAGCGATTTATCATTTTGGATAAATTGAATTTTTTTTTCTCGTAATTATAACGAATGTTGTATAAACGAAGGGCGGAAAAAAGTACACAAGACTCACTTAAGCATTTTCTAATTAAGCAAGCGTCTCTGTTTAGCACAAGTATAACAATACCATCATTTAATTTTCGATTTTATTATATAATTGAAAGACGATGCTTCGGATTCTTTGAGTTCCATTTAAATATAATAATACACGACTAAAACTTTGACGTTTGAATTGCTCAGTCTTAAGATGGGTTTACTATAGATGCAACACACTACGCAGTCTCAGAAATGTTTATTTTCATTTTCATTTTTTTTTGTTTTTTTTTGGAAGATGATAGTATCTGTTTGGAGAAACAAAAAAGCTTTTAACATACGAAACTTTTAGTACGACAAAACTTGAATTCTCCACAGATGTCTTTTATATATACTCTCAAGACAAGTAAACAATAGCAAATACGTATGCACATATATATATATATATATATAATGAAGTGAATTGCGAATGAACGGCACGAGATTTTTGTCAATATAAACGTGCATATTCTAATGCACACGTACGCGTATGAGGGAGAAGAAGAATCCGAACCACTGTCTCTCTTTGGCGACTTTAAGAACTATAATCCCAGCGGTATCCGAGTGTCTTAACGATATGACGATACACATGACGTTTATTACATAAAGAAAGTGCTCTGCTTTAATAATTTCTCACTCTCGTTCGGGATACTTGATTCTCTTCTCGCGTAAATCGCGTTAATCGCTGCGCTGCCCCAAATGCGAGCTTTGCCGACGATCCACCGCTCCTTTTCCTCGCGCATTTCTCCACCCCCTCCTTCCTTCCTCTCTATCTCTCTACTCTCTCTCTCTCTCTCTCTCTCTCTCTCTCTACTCTCTCTCGTTATCAACGATTTTCCTCGAGCACCTGGGTAATGACGCACCGCGCGCAATCGTCTTATATGCACACTAAGGCCTGCCTTAGTATAAAAATATACATTCGCATCTTAAAAATAGGTCTTGACTTGTTTCTCTTAAACGGAGCTCTTACAACTCGTCTGTGCTGCGCGCGTTTTTTTATGTAACGGTATTCTACCTATGATTAATTGTCTTTGTGTCTCTCTTGTTCGTTTTTCCGGCTGTTCCGCTCCCGACAGATGCATCGTACGCTTTTGATTAATTTATCCGCTGCTCACCATTGACTACTTATTTTTATATTTGGATATATACGTACTTTCATCGGTCGTATTAATCGTGCCGTACTTTGTTTTCGTTCGCTTGGAAGGGGATTCTCGTTTTTATATCTGATCTCGCTAATCTTCGTCTCTTTCTTACTTTCTTTCGCTCATCGCATTTCGCTCATCCAATTTAATCACATGCAGCTCGTTTTCGCGACTTCCTTTGACCATTTCATCCTGCAAGCAATCATACG
>NW_011948416.1:12708444-12758444 GCF_000503995.2 Ceratosolen solmsi marchali | reverse complement strand
CAAACTGTACATATGTTTGACGACCTTCTTTTGGTATCCTCTTGTTCTTATATCTTGATAAAACTACTCTACTTTTGTACCATTCAGTTTTTCGATTGATTTAAAGGTTGTTTGTTCTCAGTGTTGCCGATAGTCACGCATACAAACCAAAATCGAGATACATACCGCTACAGACTTGACGTTTTTAAAATTCAAAAGCTATTAGATACATACATATACATTTATATCGATTAGTGACTAAACTCCTTTAGATATAGATTATCTCGTATTTGTATTTCTTCTCAATGCTCAATACTAGATAATAGATAATATAATGTGGGGAGCATTTAGTAAAAGTCGTCCAACCGTTGGAAGTGCTCAATCCTATCGTAATCACAGCGTATATGCACATCAAGATGCTTCTTCTTATGCTAAGGCGTCCGATTGGTTTTGGTATTAAAAATAACCTCGGATCGCTCGTTAATTACATATGCTTTCGTCGAGGTTGACGTCGAGTTTGGTGCAGTTTTTTCTTCGTTACTCACCCGACTCTTGTAAAATATTAGCCCATTCTTGGCATTGCGATGTTTTTTTTTCTTCTTTTTTCGTTTTAAGATTGCGCTTAACACTTTCCATCTACATCTATTCCGCTTGTGTTTTATCAACGCTATAAACTAGATTCCCATTCCAATGGAAAAATACTTGCAACATTATCTGGCTGCTTGTTGAATATATTCGCTCTCCGATGTTTTTCTACTCCCCGACGAATCTATGTTGTGTTTCTCTGCTTTTTATGCGGTATCATCGAACTGTACATTGTTTACCCTGTATATTGGGTGTTTGTCACAAAAGACTCTGTTAGTCCTGTAGTCCAGATGTACTTTTTTTTTCTTTATTATTACTACATTGTTTCGTTAATATTCAACAATAGGGACTCGTCGAGGAACCAGATAGCTCATTTAATTGTATGTACAACAGTTTATCTCCGATTTTATTACCATTGAGAAGTTTTTTGGGATGAACTTCTACTGAAAAAGAAACGAATACGAATTTTTTCAGTGCATCAAATGACTTCGCTGCAGTTTTCTTAAGATATGGATGGCTGATTCTCATCGCAAGTGATTATACTTGTGAGAGAATATTTTTGGACTATTATATCTAAACCTCAGAACGTATATAACGTAATAATCTTAATATGATTTCACTTAAAATTAATTAAAAAAAAATTGCATATTTCACATAAAAATATTTCCATAGAAAAACATAAGAACGTGACTTAACATGTGATATTACGCTCATACTTCTGAGAATAGGTTTCACCAGAAAAGACTATTGATGATGGATGGTATTTGTGTGAGATTGCTTAAATTTTAAAATTCTCATGGACACGAGCTACTTTTGATCCCGAAGAACCATTGGCATTATTACTTCTCTACTATCACCGCTCAAAGAATGTATCACAACTTTCGGAAGCTCTTCGTCGCTCAAAAGTTTCCATTGCTTACCCATCACTTCTTTAACTTCCTGCAAAGAAATTAGCATTGACTTTTAGAAATTTACCAAAAGTTTATTGGACAATATTGCTTGTCTGATCATGATTATTATTTACATTTATAATTGCCTTATGCTCCATCCAAGATTGTTCAGAAACAATATCGCTTTCTGCGAACTCAAATCTTTTCAAAGTATTATGCCTCAAACGCACGATAGCTGCTAAATTAATTAAAAAATATTCATGCCCTATAAACACTATTTCACTTAAATTTTTGCATTTCCAAGCGGCTAATACTAAAGGATCGGGACTGTAAAATATATATGAAAATTTATATTTCAATGAATGAGGTTAAATTTCTTAATTGTTTTCTATCGTAATTCGCTTACTTATTTAAATCACCAAAATTATACACAGAATTGAAATGATTTTGATGATAATTAAAGGAGTCAATCCAAATAAGCGACTTCAAAGTACTGGAGTACCAGTCAGAAATAATTTGAAATGCCGTAACATTGACACGTTCGCAAAACAGTACTTTTAAGTGAGTCAAAGGCATCGCTGATTGTAAAATTTCACTATCCAACACTCTCACTGCACTGTAAGAGTGAATGAGATTCAAGCGTAATTCACATCGAGGACTGAAATTGTAAATTAAATTGAAATTAATAAATAATTAATAAACAAAGTGCTTTTATTAATTTCACGCTAAGCTTGTTGATTCATAATTTAAAGTATTAAACGATATTGTAGAATAATACAAAAATTAGGTCTCACTTTTTTTGTGTAAAAGCTATCCATGCATTATTGCTTGTTCCAACATACTCTCCGCTCCAGCCATGTACGTGTATAACTAATCTTTCCATCGTTCCACTATTCAAAGCTTGCAGCAAATTATCTATAACGTGATCATAGTCAATACTTAATATGGACAGTCTTGCAAAGCTATTAAATAAAGAATGATCTAATTCCAAGAAATTATAGTGTTCGGGATCATCTTTGATCGAGGCCAAACTCAAATGAGTTAAGTGATTGGCATGATTGTGTTTAAGAGGTTCTAAAATAACTGTCAAATCTTCGGTCAACTCTTCGATGCAACCCAGGCTTAGCGCTTCGAGACAATTTGAAGTTTCCATTATGTTTAACAGCTGCTTTAATAATTTCTTACTATTCACCTCTTGAGTGGGGTATTCGAACATACATCTGATTGGTTCTAAAAAAACCTTCCGAAGTTGCCTGTTACCGCTCAACTTTTTCAAAACAAATAATGCTTCTCGTACATAATTATTGGCGGATTCGCAACGAATCGTTACATCTTGCACACTGAATTTAAACCAACTCGATAGACACCTAAAAATGAAATTGATTACTTTAATAGAAATTAATAATCAAAAAAAAAAAAAAAAAAAAATTATATTAACCTTGACCATAAAATACTGTCGTTATCCATTAGAGTAAATGTGATTTTCTTCCAAAAACTGGGATGAAATAATGCATATCTCCAGTATCTGCAGACCTTTGTTAAAAAAATATTAAATGTCAACAGTTCTCACAGTATTTAAATCAATTGTATAGCAATAACATTATTGGCATTAAAAATTTATAATAAAAATATCCAATTTCCTATGATACATTGCCAAATTAGTTAATCAACAAAAATAGTAATGGTAATATAAAAAAAAATCTTAACCAAATGATAATAAAAATGATAAAGATAACGATAATGATAATAATAAGGCTGACGACGATGACAATGACACTGACAAGTATAATGACGTTGATGACGATGCGACTATGATGAATGACGACAACGACGACGACGACGACGATAATGATGATGACGATGACGATGATGAGGATGAGGTCGAGGATCAGGTCGAGGATCAGGTCGAGGATGAGGATGAGGATGAGGAGGAGGATGAGGAGGAGGTGGTGAAGGTAGAGGAGGAAGAGCAGAAGGAGAAGGGGAAGAAGGCGGAGGAAGACGAGGAAGAGGAGGAGGAGGCGGTGGAGATGAAGGAGGAGCAGAAGTGGGAGGAGGAGGAGGAGGAAGAGAAGGAGGTGGAGGAGAAGGAGGAGGAGGAGGAAGAGGAGGAGGAAGAAGAGGAGGAGGAGGAGGAGGAGGAGGAGGAGGAGGACGACGATGACAAGGATGACGATGATGATGACGATGGTGATTACAATTATGATTGTGATTATGATTGTAATTGAAATTGTAATTGTAATTCTAATTGTAATTTTGTTTGTGATTGCAATTTTGATTGTAATTATGATTGATTATGACGATGATGTCAATGATAATAGCGCAAGTAAACAGAATGACATTTGCATTTGCAATTGCATTTGCAAGTGTAAAAGAAACAAAAAAAATAGAAATGGAACGATGCACGAAATATAGATATAGTTTAGCGATGGCCAGCGAGACAGAGGGAGAGAGAGAGAGCTAATAAAATTGTTTGATTGTGAAATTCGTTAGAACGGAGATTTTAGACGAAGAAAGTAATAAAAAGTGGACTTTGTCGACGGATTTACTTGCGAGGCTTGAATCCGACTTTCTTGTGGCAAATACGAGAAGATCTCGAGGAGAATGACACTGGGCAGACTGTCCCAACAGGGATCTGCATTGTTGTTGTCCTTTGCGACGACGTCTGAGCTGCTGCTACTGTTGCTCTTCAAGGACGTCATCGAGCAGCCCGAAGACATCGTCGCAGCTGTTTGCTGTCTATTGCCGTTGACCGGCGCCTCCTCGATCTTCTTCATGATCGGCTGAAGCGACAACGACGATTTCTCTTCATTTTCTCCCCGTACCATCATACAGTATACTACAAGTCAAGACAGAAAAGGTGTATGCTATGTGTAACGTGTGCGTGCGTGCGCGCAAGCGCGCGCACGTGTGTGTGTGAACGGGCGAGCGCGGGTATGCGACTGTATGCGAGATTGTGCATATGCGCAATAAATAGAGAGAGCGGAGAGGGGGTACGAGGGAGATATAGGTGGGGAGAAACAGAAAGAGATATATCTTTATCTATATCAATATATATATATATATATATATATATATATATATCATTATCTATATATATATAGACACTATGCATGCACGTAATGACAAAGGGTGCGAGGGTGGTTGCGAGAGGGGTTGGAGGGTGGAGAGGGTGGCAGAGACAGCTTTAATGTTTTTCTCCGCGAATCCTCTCCGCTCACTGCTGTCGTCGCTGCCGATGATCATCGGCCACATCCGCGCCGCTAAGCGAGAAAACAACGAACGACTTTGCATCGGCATTACTTGTTGTACACTGTTTGGTATTACTATATTGCTAAAACAACTATACCGTGAATTCGCGATATCGAAGCTGTAGAGCCCAAAGAGAAAATGGGAATTAATTCGACTGCGCGTGCGCGATGCACTTACTTGCTGCTTAATGCATCCATTCGTATGATAGTCAACGCTCTTATTGGAATATGCAGACAAAGTTGTCAATAGAGGATAAATAAGTGGTATTTTGAAAGGCTTATATGAATATTTCGCAGTGGTATGGTTTTCGGTACTCGTCGAGTCCCCACGCCGTGTTTGCTTGCTACATTGCATGTTAATTTTACTAATGTCGAATATATTTTTTCTTCCTCTCTCCTATTTGTTGACAATGCCCAATAGCTTGTTTTTACTGGCATTAACCATTTGCCTTATCGGTTGTGCAAAAACGTGCATATCACCAATGTTTTAATTATTATTATTATTGTCGTCGTCGTCGTCGTCGTCGTCATCGTCGTCGTCGTCGTCGTCGTTATAATCGTTGTTGTTATTGCAATCGGTAATATTCAATATTATTAATAATTTCAGAAGTGTAAAATATAGTACCGTAAATTTGTACTTTCTCACGCCGTACTGCGCTAGAAAATTAATTTAGAAAAGAAAATGGAAAAAAGGAAAAAAAAACAATATCTTCTTAATGGTTGTTATTAAAAGCAGTGAAGAAAGATTTAAGAAAAATACTAATATTCATTCATTATTTTCCATCTAAAATTCATAATGATCATTCCTGAAAATTTCCTTTCTTTTCGGATAGCTCGTAATTGAAAAAAAATCAATTAAATATTTGTTTCGTTTGGCTGTACGATGTAATGAGAGATGCCAAAGAAGTATCGAATACTGTAAGGATAGATAAGAAACGGCGTTGAAACGTTATTAAATTATTTTATGTAAAAAATATTATCGATTATTTTAATGTAATATCACTTAGAACACGAAGGCAATGAAAATTAAGCTGAGAAAACTTTAGTTTATTTAATCGCGATTCCTAATGATTACACAGTGTCTAGTAATTTTAAAAAGAAAAAACAATGAAAACAATTGCTTGGAAAAAGCAAACAAGCATTGACAAATAAAAAATGACCTCTCCCTCTAACAATTAGTAGTCTTTTTATTGAATTTCTTCAAAACGATAAAATCATCGGCAGAGCTTTATTTACCGCCTTTTAGCGATAAAATTGAGGGATAAAGACACGATATTATTATTAAAGAGAGAAAAAAGAATAATAAGAATAATAAATAAATAAATAAATAAATAAGTAAGTAAGTAAGTAAGTAAGTAAGTAAATTAATAAATAAAAAGAAGAGAAAGAAAGGTAGGCTTTTACATCGACACGGATTATCGGATCGACGATCCGTTATTCGTCGTTGTAATCGCAAAAAATAATGAATTATGGTTGGAGTTACTTGATCGCCTTTTACATTAACCTAATTATACTCTGAGATACCATCATCAACGTTTTAACTTGTCTTGAGAAAGAGATATCTTTCCAACACTAATTAAGTTACAGCTTTTACGACATTTGTTTAAATAATTATCTGGAATTTTGAATTTAATACGTTAACCTCGATGCGACTATTATTTCGAAAGACTAATAAAAATTAATCTTTAAAATAATTGATGTAATATGCAAGTCCGAAACATTTGAATGTACTCGCGTATGTAGCGTAAACGTTATGATTGCCAGAAATACGCAAATCCATGCGTTAATTTCTATTATTTATTATCCTAAAGTATAACAAATTTATATAGTCCTTAATATAATCAAACTTCAACTCCATTATGGAAACTATATATTATCCAATCAAACGTAAAAAAAAACCAAATGATTAAGGAATAGTTAATAAGATGCGCAAGTTGCTTGTAATAAATAGATAAATATTCATATTTTATAAGAATTTACCATGTAAATGATGAGGGAAAATGGAAAGAAAAAAACCAATGTTATTGGAATGTTTGAACTCAAAATTACAGGAACTTAGAATTGGTAAGAATAAAATTAGAAAAATTATATGAAATGAAGTATTTGAAAATTAAGTATAATAATAATAATAATAGTCGTAAGAGATTTAAAAATAAATACATTTTTTTTGTTTATATTAACAGTTATTTAAGCGTTTATATAGCATTTAATTTTAAATAATAAAAGCAATTAATTTATAATAATATACGTATAGATAATAATTGTACATTCGTATTTACCTATAAATGAGAAATATCTCCAATCCAAGTATTTTTCACATTGAATGGTATGCAGCTAACTATTTGAAGTTGTTGTAATTTTCTAAAACACTTCATTCAATCTTTAATAATAATGAAGAAAAAAATAACTAAAGTAAAATACTACTACTACTACTACTACTACTACTACTATTACTACTACTAATAATAATAATAATAATAATAATAATAACAATAATAACAACAACAACAATAACCAATCGCGAGTAGAATCCAAACATTGAATTAATTTTTTGTACTAATGTTACAAACTTTTAATTATCGTAAAATTTTTAAAATTTATGCATAAATTTCACATTTACTTTAACTTTTATCTTTATATTTTCTATTTTTTTTTCTTTTATTTTCGAAATTTTCTTTTTTCCTTTCAATACAATCATATAAATAAAAATTATTTAGCGGCAGAAAAACGAACCTGTTACTTCAAAAGTTTCAGTTAAATAGCTTAACATCCAATCAAATCCGATTGCCGAACTTATGATAAAACATCGAAAGATCGCGATTGCCTACACTTGATATAATGCACAAACTTTCTAGAAAATCATCTACCCTGGATAAATGAAAATCTAGTGTGTAAGTCAAGTAAATTTTATAATACCTCGTGAACTATCGGTAAATACAACTGAGCAACAATCATTGAAAGGGATAATTTCGTTAGCTTTTAGTGTTATATTGAAATTAATTATTATTATCGTCCAGCCTCTTTACAATCGCGTTGTGGAATCCATAAATGTTCTCATAATAAAGGAATCAATGCTGCTTCAATATTGTTAATAGCCAGTTTGGACTTAAAAGACTTAAGTAAACGCGCCATTATGATACTCGATAATATAATAAATAACCCATGGCTTGATAAAAGAAAAATATGCTTCGTTGAAAGCAAAACTGAAACATAGTAATGGATGATGATTTTCACTTTCAATGATTATTGTTTAATTATTAATAGCTAGTGATTGTCATTTTCAATTCATAAGCTCTTGGATGAATCGAATGAATTATAATTTACAAATATTGCGAGACGAACTAATAAAACAGCATTCCGATTGTGAAAAATGTTTAAACAAATGACACTCGATTTTTTGTCATTCATCTATACAAAATCATTTCTAGTATAACTGTATTGTTTATTATGATGGATCCTAATTATAGTAGGGTTATAACTAAAGGAATAAAATGATTATTTTATACTGCAGGTGCCAAAAAGTCTTGAAATTTTCTCGGTTACTTACTCGCAAATTATTAAACAATTGGCAGAGCTTCTGTGGTCATTTAAAGCTAATGTGCAATCATACTGAAAATAGTTCTCACATTCTTATGTAAGATTGCATGAAATTGATGATTGATAATGATTTTTCTAATACAAGACTTTAGATGAAAAATTATGGAAAACATCGGACCTGTCGGTATGCAAAAAATTATTACGATGCTCTTCAACAATGTAACGTAGGTATAACAAATTCTACGTCCTTGAAAAATATTTTTCAACGCGCACAAGTATATATTAAATAGATAGATAAAGAAATTATCAAAATAACTCATTGAAAAAAGACGCACACATTTATTTGAATTTGAACTTAAAAACATTACTGCTATGCTAATTTTGTGAAACCTATTGTCATCCATTCGTCTTGTAAAATTATAAAGTGAATTTAAAAACAAAAAACAAAAACAATTCAATATTTTCTATGACTACTCGTGCAATTGTATAGAATTTTAATCATAATTTAAAAATTGTACAATTACTAAATTGTTCTAAATTTACGACAAATATACGATCAGACAAATATAAAATATGAAGAAAAAAAAGTTATTTTTCTTTTTAATAAATAATTAAATCGAAACTTAAATATATTATAAAATAGATCAATTGACTATAACATAATGCATTGGAGATTCTCGTATTTGTGGTTTACGTATTTTTTTCATCGTAACCTTATTCAACAGCAAAAGAATTAAATTACATCGAGATAATTATTATGACTTTCTTATATCGTTATAAGCTATAAAAATTTATTAAAAAAATGTCTCCTTAAAAATATCAGTTCACTATCAACATTTTGATTAAGTCTAGCATCACAATTCAATTGAATAATATAATAATAATAATATAATAAACAAATATTTAATAATACAAATAAACAATAGACATTTAATAATAAAATCGATGTTAAATAATTTGAAAGAAAATGTAACAATTAATAATAAACGAATTATATTATACTCTTATTTATGTCAATTTTTATGTCGCTGTATTAATAATATTAATAACAATTATTACTACACTCAAAGTATTTACTTATTAAAAGAAAATTAATATATATATATATATATATATATATATATATTTCCACGTATCTAATTAAATTACATATTATACGTGTGCAATGTTTTATTAATTATATTAGGTTATATAGGCACAATTTTATAATTGAAAAAATCTTACACGAATAAAAGGTAAGTCTCATGCCACAAAGAGCATAATTTTCACTTAAACTTATCACAAAGAATAGTTTCGTACAAGGTATTTGCAAATATATCGGACCGATTCTACTTGGGAAAGTCACTTAATATTCTATATAAACATACTTCACGTACATGTTAATGTATAAAATATGTATGCGTGTTTAGTTTCTCAAATGAGCGAAGAAAGAGAAATTGCATCAAGCGAAGTGCCAGAATAGAAAAATACTAGCTATAAATATTCCCTAAATACTTTCAGATTTTTCACAGAGCCTCAACTTTGCACTTCAGGTCGAGTTACACAGGATCTTTTAATGCTAGTCGAGTGTCCCTCTGTCATAGTCACAAGGTTACATGAGAAGCAATAGCATAGCATGTCCATTCATCCTACGAACATTAAGGGATAAGGAAAATATTTTAAAAGAGTACTGGGAAAAAGTGGGGTCACTGTGGCTAATGAGCTCATTGCATTGGAACTTTCAAAAGTATTGTCGGGAGTAGTGACGTTTTAACTCGGGGAGCCGTGCACTTATTTGCAGTAACTTATCATTTTTATGATTATAACAGAGATTATTGAATTGTGGAATGTAGAAAAGTGTGGAAGGTTAGAGTTTATGCAAGTACAATGATTATCGTAATAGCACAGGAGTTCCTGCTTCTTTTACGCAAAAATAAGCCAGTCATCATATGATAACTAAACTTTTAAAATTTGCCAATGTATGTAATTAAAAATTGGTATTTAACTTTGTTTTTGTTTTCAGGTTAAAACAATGTTATAAGGTAGAAATTTGAATTGTGGTAAATAATATCGATTGGCTCTTTATTGAAAAAAAGTAAAAAACCAAAAAACAAAAAATATATCTCCTTAAAAAGGTTCTGATTTAGTAAGAAATAAAAATTGAGAACAGGAAACGTATATGACGAATGAGGTAAAGTTAAAAAAAAAATAAATAAATAAATAAAAAAGCAGGTGTTTTATTAAATTCAAACATAATGTTGATCTTAAAAAACATTACATATTTTTTTTTTTAATAATAACGTCTTTATATAAATACAATATATAATATAAATTATACATTATACATGATTAAGTCGTTCAATACAAAATGCAACGAGAAATCATCTTCTTTAGATTTATTGATTTGTCTATGTTTGCACTACCGTCAATCCCATATACATGATTAAAAATATAAAAACAATTACCGATTTTTGTTGAATATAAAGATTATATTTGTAATGTGGGGCAGTATGTTGAGAACGACGTAAATTTATATTACGATTTGACCCAACTTACAAACAATTTAATCTTCGCTAGTTCTTGAATTCGATCGAGCAATGCATTTTTATTTGATTTGGTGCTCAACTCTCAAAATGCTTGTAAAATTTGTCAAGAATATTCGTGCGGACCTTAAGAAAAATAATATTTTTTCGAACAAATTATGAGCACTGATGACGTATTGTATGTCAAGCCCCTCACCGTACATCATCCTTTACAAAGACTATCGTATTCTAATATTTTCCCTCTATTCTCCTTTTCATCGCAGGTCTCCATCGTGATTTTTATCCATAAGCCCTCTCCCCCCTTGCCCCCCCCCCCACCCCCAAATCCACACGCACACGCACACATTATCGATTTGCGTAAGGGAAGTAGTTTATTCGCAGGCGCGAGCTTGCAAAATACTTGCATCGGCGCTGGACAATAATTGGATGGATAAAGGATGGGTAACGGAATTTCGAAAAACGCTCGGCCCCAGCCTTTCCACGAAGCTATAAATTCGCTGCGAACGCATTTACGGCATTACCTGTGAGCGAACAGATGTCCTCATCGGCGATTTGCGTTTGTTCCGTAAAACTGACCCGGACGGAGGGCGTAACTTAAAATACTCGAGTGCGCGCATACATGTAACCAAACGCTCTCGCGTCGACTACATTATTCATGAGCACGTAAAACAATACTCCGGGTTACGCATACGCTAAAACATCACACGAATGTGCAAATAACGAAGATGGTAAAAGTTAAAAAAAAAAACCTCTTTTACAGACTGACATTCCAAAGCTTTTGTCGCTGGGTGCTGCTGTTGCTCCACGAGCTTTATCAGCTTTTTAAATGGAGAATTACGGAATGAGATATTCGTACGCTAGACTAACGAAGAGAAACTAGCGAACCAACGATTTCTTTTAAAAAATATTTTAATCGTGAGTATTTTATCGAATTTCGGTACATCGAGCTTATGCACTAACTACTACGACGATTCGTATGTTCGTATATTGTCATTTTATGCCACGAGTATCCGCGACGCATATTGTAATAGTGATAAGATATTGGGGCGTTAATAAGAAATTTCTTTAGTACTGTTAATAACAATGATTAGCTAATTTCTTGAACAAATTGTTCACACGTTTCACGTGAACATTATTACATATTTTCTTTTCGTTATTTTTTATTCTACAGTCTAATCGTATCGTTTATAGTATTATTGTCCTGTCGTTTTACATCTAGTAGTGGCAATTTTTCCAATTTCAGTTCTAGATTTTGTATAGCCAGTCGATTTTCTTTATATTAAACATTTCATATGATCGAATAATTGAATTGTGATTCGTTTTGTGACAGTTTTGTTAAACTATAGACTTTTACGGGGATCCTTTATATTTACAACTACTGTTGAAAATGTCCTACTACTGGTTCGTTAAGCTTATTTGAAATATGCAATTTGAATTGTGCAACGTGAATTTTTATTTGTTGCCTTAATTGGTCCCTAAGAGTTTAAGGATAGAATCGCGCATTTTTTTAAACGATCTTTTTATTCTCAATTTGTGTGCAAATATCATCTATGATCGAGGATTTTACAAAACATTATTATTTGAATTAACGATAAATGCGTAAGCAATAATCGACGCGTTAATTTCATGTAAGAAAATGTAGATAACCAAATTGTCGCACTACACTTATTTCTAACAAATAATTTACATCATTAGCATTGTAGTCGAACACTATTAAAATAATACACTTTCATGAATTTTCAATTTTCATTAAGCGCCATCGAGCCCCAATATTTATAGTGTTCGCGTTCGCTTATGAACGGCCAAACGTTGTGCGCGCTTTACTCTTTACATATAAAGATCAATGGAAAGTAAAACTATATCTCAATTTCTATTTAGTTCCTCTTTTGTAAATTTTTATTGATAATATTGAGACCAACTGGCCAATCGTTAATAATTAATTGTTTTTTGCTATAATAGTTCGTACCGTAAGATTCATAATACCCGGAAGCACGTGGTAGTATGTAACTATAATGCGCGACAAATATTGTGTTGCCGTAAGTAATGGCAGCACTGCTGTATGTGTTTTTTTCGTAATGTTTGCCTGCTGTTATTTGCGTCTCATCGATACATTAATATCTAGTCTTTTGTATTGATTATGAAATAATTATCTTATATTCCTTGTTTGTTTGTTGTGGTTTTTATTCTTGTTTTCTTTTTTTTTACAATTTCCAAACGGTACAATAAATTGAAAAGTAATTGACAAAATGACGGAGAAACAACGAGTACTCATGGTTTGTTTAGGTATGGATTTCCATTGTCTTTCCATGTTGTTTATTCGTCCTGATTTGGAATCGTACGATATTTCCATAATTGTTAAACTGATTTTATTTATCTGGTTCTTAAGAATCTTTTTTTTTTTTTTTTTTTTTTTTAACAAATCAGTATGTTACTAATAGTTAAATGTGAAATTTTTTTATTTGTTAAAACCGGTTTTTATAGAATTTTAATACTTGTGTATCGATTGGCTCTTCTAATTTTTAAATTTTCCATAAAGGGAACATTTGTCGCTCCCCAATCGCAGATGCTGTATTTGCAAGGACCGTTCAAGAAAAAGGAATCGATGATAAGTGGGACGTGGATAGTGCAGCTTTGATCGGATATCACACTGGCAACAATCCTGATCATCGAGCTAGGGAAACATTAAAAAATAAAGGAATCGCTAATTATTCTCATAAAGCTAGACCGGTAAGAAAGTAGACAGTCATTGTTGCATCTAATATCTTAATAAGCTGTAGTATCTGAATCTATTGAGGTAGATATTTATTTGTAGATAAAGACAGATGATTTTAATAAATTCGACTGGATCTTTGGTATGGATGAGAGCAATATTTCTGAACTTAATAAGAAGAAGCCTCGTGGAAGTAAAGCCAAAATTGAACTTCTTGGAAAATATGATCCCCAAGGAGAAACTATTATAGTGGATCCATATTATGTGAGAATACAAGCTATTTAAATATAAAATTATTTAAATTCATATCCAATCTTCGTGTGAATTAATGAAGGAATGATTTTTTTTTAATAGGATTGCGATAACGATGGTTTTTATAAAGTTTATGAACAGTGTAAGAGAAGCGTTGAAGCATTTTTACATCAGCAACAAAGTTAGCCTCTTGAAATTTTAAAATTGGATCAAAACACGAGACTTTCGATCCTCATCAAAATAAGTAATAAGCCTTTTTTATAATAAACCAGTGTTGTACATAAATAAAATTAAATAAAGTTTTTATTTCTTTAATTTATAAATTTTTTTGTTTTAAATTATTATTTATTTATCTCAGAGGTGTCTACTTCTGAGATTCTCTACTTCTTAATAGTATACAATTCATAAATTAATGTATATTGGTTTATACAACGCGCTGGCCTGATACGTATACCTCCACTATGTTACGATCGTCGCCACAATATATAAGCTTTTGCAACTTCTGCTCAAGAGAGTGCTCTTGCATATTCTCAAATGCAAAACCAGAAGCCGACAAATCAATCACCAATGCGTCAAATTCCTTTCCTGGTATAAAATTACCAATCTTATCGTTCATAGCCAGAGCTGTAAAGATAAACAAATGTATTCGATAACTTTATCATTGAATAAATAAGATAATAGTTGGCTATGAAATTTGAAAATATTTTGATTAACCTTCTGCTCCACCAAGGGTAGCCAAATGAAATACTTCTTTATAATTGAGTGGTTCGTACTCGGGCTTCGAAAATGACAAATGAATGGAAACCTGAAGAGCCGATCGCATAGCATCCAATATACATATGGAGCTACCACCGGATACATCTTAAATTAAAAAAAGTATAATATCTTTGGATATGCTTTTTACATCTGGCAATCGATTGTATGTAATTTAGGAAAGAATTTTGTTCGTTAAATGTTCCTAGTACCAGTTCCTAATCCAATTTTGATGTTTGCCGCTTGCAATCTGCGCACATTACAAAGACCACTTTTCAAACATGTATTCGATGATGGACAGTGAATAACAGCAGATTTTCGTTTACTAATAATAGCTAATTCACTATCTGATAAATGAATGCCATGGGCTAATATTGTCTGAAATCATACTTCAAGCTTTCAATATTGTAAATACGATGAAACATGAAATTGAATGTTTACCTTATTCGTGAGTATGCCTGCTGCATCATAAATTGCTGCGTAGGATGAATACTCCGTAAAATGAGCTTTAACGGCTTTCACTTCTTCTGCATTTTCGGATATGTGTGTCTTATGAAATGCAAAAAATGTACAATACATGTATTCGAGTTCTTTCAAAGGTGGATTTTATTGTAAAACAAACTATCTATTTTCTAACTCTTACCTGTATGTACATTTGATTTTTTCTAGCCAAATCACCCAATAATTCCATTAATTTCATATCACAGCTTAACGCAAATCTTGGTGTTATAATTGGTTGTACCAATGGGCTCTATCGATTATAGAAAAAATTTTGTTTTAAATAAATCTATAAAATCCTAGATATGTTGGTACAAACGATATTTACAGCTTAAAATATAATACCTTTACAATATTAAAGCCCGTTATAACAATAGCAATAAGCCAATGACAATACTAATAACATTACATAACAATGAATAAAAGTGAAAAGCATTGTTCACTGCACTTACATATATGTTTCTAACGCCTTCGATGAATGCTTTGGTTTCTTTTATAGAGTTCTCATAATTTTCAAAATAATTAGTAACTTGAGAATTATTCATATTAACTTTACCAATTAATGCTCTTTGACCATACATGGCAGCTTTCTTAGCAAGAACCAATGATGCTTCCGTATACAACGAGGCAAAGTAGCAAGCTGTGGTAGTTCCAGCCTGTAACGTCCTTTTCTATAATCAACAAATCATTTTCTTTATTATTATTATAAATTACAAATTATATTCTTTGAAAACGAGTCAATTTCTATTGTATACCACAACAGTATCAAAAACTTTTTCAGCAAATTTGTTATCTTTAAATTCTTTTTCAAGTGGAAAGATATATAATTGAAGCCAATCAAGTAAAGGTTTGTCATAACCAAGGCCAATATTTGGTACTTGAACGGCATGAATATGCCCGTCGATGAATCCAGGAATTAGAAATTGTCCATCTTTTAAAATCTTTACATTGTCTTTGTCAATATTATCTAATTTTGGATTCAAAATAACTTTTTCAATCTAACATAAAAATTGCGGATGTTTTCAATTTATAATAACTGAATTATTTCTATTAGGCTATTTATATAAATTTCATACTTACTATTCCACTCTTAATATCTATTTGAACATTTTCATGTGCAAATAATTCTCCTTCAACTGTACTATGAATCATTGGACCAATAAAAGAATGTATAGACATTTTCATTTATTTATAAGCTGCAAATACGATAATTAAGAAGATATCTATATATATATATAAAGATATTATAAAACTCAATTTACCTCAATAAAAATATTCAATAGTATTCTTATGGTCTTTATTAATATAAAAACCAATTTGATTTAGTACCTCTGTGCATTTAGTACAAGTAAATGCATAATCTTCAATCTAAACAATTTTTATGAAAAATTGCATTTATTATAAACAAATATAATTACCCTATATAACGAAGTGTTATTCAATCATTCTTATCAAATGAATATTAGAAATAAATTACTATTATTGTAAATATTTTTAAAATTTTTTAAAATCAAAGACATTGTACTATGCTATAATACATTACAAATGAAATAAAACTTTTAGTCAACGCCACCTATATGCAGAAACGCAGGATTCTGAATTATAAAAATTATAATTACAAGGTAATTGGAATATTCATTCAGTTGAGAATGCCTATTTGTTTATGTAAAAACATAATGTAACTCCATTAATTTTAATGGCTGTTTTGTTCATTTACATTCATGACATAAATTCATTTACATTGTCGTGAAACGAACGTGTAGGAATTTCATAAAAATCATAACAAAAGCTCTAATAATCAAACCTAGGGGTATTTATTTACAATTATTAAGCTTTGCGAAAAATGATTCAACTGCTGATTATACTTATTTTATTTTTAAATAAAGTAGATTAAAACCACGAATTATTTAATAATCCATATATATTTTATATTTCACCACTTCGTCAAATTGAATTCCTTTCAATTAAAATACAATTTGAATACGATATTTAAGATTTTATTTAATATCTAAGATTTAAATTTCAAACCAAAACAATGTATGCGCGTGCGCGCGCGCGTGTGTATGTGTACGTATGCGTCTGTGAGTGTTATGCGTGGATGAGCTTGTGTATAATATAAATGCTGTAATAATATAAATAATATAAATAATATAAATATAGTGAGTAATATATTTTTGTAGAACCTGCGTATCCAGAAATAATAATAATAATATTTAATACTTATTACAAAAGCTATGCATTCACGCTTTTAAAAGAAAATCTCCACTCAAGTATGAACTTACACACGGACGAATGCCTATGACATTATATATTATATAATTATATAATTCCCAGTTAAACTTAGTTATTTATTTATTTATCAAATGTATTATCACGTATTTGAAATAATTCTGATGCCTTAAGACTTATAAACGGAAGCTTTAAATGTTGTTTAATAACTGAAAATATCCAATATTTAATGTAATTCTTATCAATATGTTACAAATATGATACAGATATTTATACTTGAGCAATTAAAGTGAAAACGTAAATTATTTTAAGTTTTTTAATTTTTTAAAAATTCTTTTAAAACTTAAATATTTATGTCTTGTTTACTATTAATTATCAATTATTCTTAAGAAAGTACTCATAAAAGTAATATAATTTATTGTTACCGAAACTAGTGCTTCGATCCATTAAAATAAATAAAAATTAAAATCAATAAATTTTTAACAATATTATTAGAGAAGCTTTTAATGATATTAATATATCATTATGAATAAAATTCGAGAGCAAAGCCAATGGCTTAAACAAATTCGAAACAATTATTTGAATTAATTAAATGCACCCCTATATTCTCTATGTATTTTAACGATAATTATGATGTGAGTGTGGGATTGGTCAATGAAAATTAATCTGTTTTCCATTGACTCTTTGTCTAATAATTATTTTGATTCTATAGTATTTGCCTTAAAAAGATTACACTGGATGTAGCTTAAAAAGATAAGAAATTTAAGAGTTTTCTATGATTTATGAAATTACGCATTAGTCAAGTAATGCGCACTACGTTGTTTGCGCATGGACGTTTTTTCGTCAGTACTTTCATAAACGATTATAAATTATTAATGAAACTTTGTTTTTTTTAATAGACAGAATTTTATGAATAAGTTTAAGAGAGATGAAATTATGCAATTGACATGTCACGGTATAAATAATACCAAAATTTTTTTACAACTAATATTTTAGATAAAATGTCAAAAAGATTTCAATATTAACTAGCGAGTTAGAAAGTAACAAGAAAATCTTTTTATGAGGATAAAAAACTTGACCGGATGTTACCACGATGATATTAATATATAATCATATCATTTTCATTCTTTTTGCCAAATAAAAATTGTTTACAAGAATGTAAATTGACTTGAGTAATTTTAAACTTAATATAAATTGTAATTGTCACAATTTGCAGACCGGCACAATTCAGAATTTAATTCAAATGATATTTCAACTCAATCACAGATATATATGTCGATTTCGTCGACTTTGTGGATTTCAATAATCGACGATTTTTCAACAGACGATGAAAATATCCATTAACGCGAATAAATCATACAGCGACATACGTAAATCCGCGGTCAAAAGTTTGATCATCGCACAGTATTATATTCGCTCCACTTCGTCTCTCTTTCATTCTTCCTCGCACAAATATGATGAACCTTAGAGTGAAGAGGCAGGCAGTACCGCAATTTCCACAAACTCATAAGCATCGCTGAATCCCGTAATAATAATGCGAAAATTCATAACGTACTATCGAGTCGCGACCAGCTCCTTTTAATAAAGCCCTTATAATACGCGAAAAGTAAGATGAGAGGGAGAAATATAAACATTAAAGGGAGATAGGAGATAGGAGAGCGGCTTACATTATAGGATGGAAAATGAAAATGTAAAATGTACTCACCGGTCATACGTCGGATGAACACTGAATCGGCACTTCAATACTTTTATCGTTCAATCAATCGCTACTCCCGCGCTGCACTGCGCTGAGAATCGTTAATTCAGTTATTACTGCGCACAGATCGGAGCCTAAATACTTTTCATGATCTTGCTATATGCGATTACTGACTAGGAGTTCCGCAAGACAAAGTGGTATCGACGTCGACTGGTTCCTTTTGGTCATAATTGTCGACGCCACCCTCCTTTTACTCGTCCGCTTCTGACGTCTACCACGCTGTAATGATCCTATCGATATTTCATATTAATACGATTAAGCGCAGCAAGCGAGAGAGATATGTGATTTATTGAATTGTGAAGCTTGCGAATAAAGAAGAATTGTGCAAACAATTGTACACTTTCGCTAAAGGAGCGTATGTTTTTGCCGTTGGTCAAAGGTCACGTGGTCGTGAAAGCGTCATACTCGGAATTTTTTTAATGCTAATTGAGAATGGGAGGTGCGAATACTTTTCGTAAACTCTGTTATTATCAAATTTTACAATTACAATTGAAAGTTCAAAATAGAGACTGGAATTTACGAGGCAGAGGAAAAACTGACAGAATGTAAGTTATGGAAATTTCATTGTTTTACCGATAAACGGAGACGCGATTGCGCCACCGACTGTTGAACAATAATCGTTACAAGAGAAAAACAGTTGAATGTTATGATTGGAAATGGAAAATTTTGTACGTTAACGCGAATTATACTATGCAATAAGTAGCGGTGAACTGAAATACTAGATCGAACAACAGTGGAGATAGATAGATGATAGATAGATAGATGGATAGATGGATAGCTAGATAATTGGACAGAGATATTGATAGAGAGATAGATAGATAGATAGATAGATAGATAGATAGATAGATAGATAGATAGATAGAGAGAGAGAGAGAGAGAGAGAGAATATTGATAACAACAACAAATAAAAGTATACAACAAGATAGAATTAAATCAATGAAAAATTATATTCATAAGAGATAATATATACGTATTTGTAATATTATAATTTATACAATAATATCAATAATAGAGAGTTTTTTAAATTTAATTAAAAGCAGTGTTTTTAATCGACTACTGTTTAATATGTACATAAATAATACAATAAGTAATACTGTTCAATGCGATCCTGAAAGTAAAAACAGTAAGACATGCATGGTGTTGAGAGGGAAGGCGCGTTATCTTTAAATGTCATAATTTTATCAATAATAAGTATTCGAGTATTTCTTCGCTTTACTTTCATGGAATATCACTGTACATATCATCACCTCCACTAAAAAAAAAGAACATCAAATAATATTATTCATTCAAAAATGAAATAATATATACAGAAAATATGCATAGCTTTACTGCTTAACGATATCCCCATATCACATGTCCAATGGTTTATAATTCGTTCAATAAAATATTAAATATTAACTAATCAAGGGATACTGTGGATAATGTAATTTTTAATTTTTCGAATGAATTTATAGAGAAAGTTTAAATGCTATATATACTACAAATAAATAAATATGTGTGTATATATATATAGGAAAAACAACGGAGAATAAAACAATTGAAAATGAGACAATATTTTTACTTTAAAGTGTCTTTTATTGTACGATGTTCATGAAAGTGCAAACGAATAAAATGTAGTCATTAATTTTTTATCTCTTACATTCGTATTGTTCCTACTATATTATAGATGTAGGATCATGTTTATAATAATATAGAAGCAGAAAATAATTATTTTTGCGACTTATAACTGAGTTTATACTTTCGGTGCAAGTGGTATGAAAAATCCACTGAAAGCTTAATGTGAGAATGTTGATACACGATAACTCATAGTTACGATTAATAGAAATGGAAAATTATAAAGATTATATAAAAAAGAAACAAAATGAATGAAACAAATATTGAAATAATCATACAAATATTTTTTAGCAGATTCTAATTATTTCATTTTTTTTTTAAATATACCCACTTTTCGTATATATCTGGATATACTTGCATTTTATTTGAAATTTTCGCCTCGCCATAGTAAGACACATGAAATATTTCTGCGAGAAAGTTCAGCGAGAAAAAAAAATCTTTTTGTTTCTAAGATTTTAAAATAAAGTATTAAAATTCTTATCGAAGATTTTCAATGTCAACACTATTAAATTGACTAAATACATTCATCTATATTATATTGAAAATCAATAATGAATAATTATCTATATAAAAAAAAGAACTGTTAAAGGTAATTAAGAAGATCCAGAGATTATTTATATTAAGATGAAACATATTTTTTTAAATTATAGGAAATTCTTTTAAAAAAATAAACAACAGTCCTACTAGCAATAATATACGGATACCCCAGGTGATATATTTGAAAATAATCAAATAACTTGGTATATGATAAAATGTGTCACTCATGTAAAAAAACTGAACATTTCCAACTCAAAGAGTGATAAAGTTTAAAAGTACTTGTAAGATAATCGGTTATATATATATATATATATATATATATATATATATATATATATAAACGTACTATTCAAGCTGATTCGTCGGTCGATCTTCTTTTATGACTCATTTGATTATAATCGATCCGATTATGAAATATTTTTCTGTATTTTATTTCTATATATTACAAATAATTTTTCTGTATAATTTTTAATTATAATAATGAAAATAAATTGTAATAGTTAAACAGTGCATGAAAAGCTCTTGTACAGCTATATTGATTTAACGATTCACTTGGCAACTAAACAACTTACTTCAATCAATGTCTTTCTATTTATAATTTCGCGTGGAAAGATTTGTATTTGCTCTATAGTATTAGATTAAGAATGTTGCAATTAGAAAAACAGAAAGTTACAGTGGAAAAGCAGAAGTCTGTAGACTCGTCAAAAAAGAGTCGGATGAAAATATCGAAAATAATGTCTTTCGAATCTCATAGGGAATATTTAGACATGGACACAGACGAAGAAGAATTTGGTCATGAAGGTATATTGCTGAAACATTATTATTATATTTATTTAAATCCTCCTGTAAACTACCTTCAAACGCGAGAGTGAGTATAACATACTTATTTCTTGAAGTACTGACTTTTACTTTAAAAAATAAAAACTAATGCCTATCGTCACAGGTATTTTATATTTAATTTACCTAGTCGACATACTATTACCGTAGAACTATTGCGTAAATATATATTAACATTCTTGCATTTCAATTAAGCGTTGGTAGCATAATACAGTGTATACATGTGAGTGTGATCGATCCTGAAAAGTACATGCAGAAAGAGAAAGGAAATTATCAATCTCTATACATTTTCACTTAACACGAATGCCCTGGAATAAATATATCTAATTATCTAATTATCTACTCATTATCACTATTCAAAATTGCTAGTTATTAGTTATTATCTCATATAGACTGATTTAAATTAAAAACTTAATTTAAAAACGCCACGTGTTATTTCAATTTCAAAAAAACGAGGTTTTTTTTCTTATCTTAGGTAACAATTTTATGTTAGAAAATTTTATTTGCATATATTAATGTTTCATCGGTGTAGTTAATCATGCCCTCTATGAAGCTCAAATGTGTGCTATAATAATATATAGAGCAATAAATAAAGGTAAGTTTTATCGACTGGTAGCTTATTTGAATTATACTCATTTGATTATTAGAAAGAATGAAGTGACAATCGCAATGCATCGATTAAGAACTTTATTATTTTAACAAATAAGGATAAACAATGTTAGTACATTGCTTTAATAATATTACGCAATTTATTTAATATCTTGCGCTACCATCTACACATTTAATAATGTTTACTATTTTTTATTTATTTTTTTTTTTCTTCAATTTTGGCCACTTTGCTGTTGTCTTTATTATTTATTATTAGTGGCAATTGATTTTTCAGTTGAATTAATTATTCAATCAAGCTAACGCTGAATCGGATATCAAAAGATTTTTCACATATTAAAAAAGCAACACAAGCATGAGAATGAATAGCTGTCCAGGTGTTTACAAGTTTGTCCATTGTAGTGAAATTGATTTTGACAAGAGACAAAACAATAAAGTTTCAGGTAGTTTTACTTTATACGTGAAAAGACGCGTGCAATAAAATACGGAGAAATGCTGAAGTAATATAAGCGGAGTGTCGCATCTGTCAAAGGTTTAATTGTTTTATTGTGCTAACGATTTGTCTTTGCTCGGCAACTTTCCCTTAGGTGCTCTCGCCAGCTTAATTGGAGTCATATCTTTTTTCAATCGATGAAAAATAAACATCCCCTAGTATTCGAATAGAGTGGCTAATCCAAAAGAACAGACAGGCTTAACTTAAGATTTATCAGCTTTAACCATTTAAAGTTTTATAATGGAAAAAGTATGCCAGTTAATATTTTCTTGCATTTTACAATATAAAACCTTTCATTCCCTTATTAATTTTCTATTATTATTATTAATATTATTATTATTATTATTATTATTTATTAGTATTAATTTATCGGTATGATTAATCTTAAAAAGAATTTATTATATAATGAACGTTGATGCAATTTGATATTAAATAATTGATTTTAGCGGATTACTAATATAGCACTTTATTCATTTTATTATAATATTTATTAAAATTTTCAATATGTTATATAACGTTGTAAAAAAAAATCATGATACTATTGAACTTGAATATAAATAAATTTAAAATATAAATAAATAATAAACCTCATAATGAAATAACTGAAACTGTATAAAAATTTTTTTTTATTTTTCTAGATACACCAATTATGAATTAAGCATCAGATTTGTTTATAAATAATTTTTCAATTTTTATATCATAAATCGGAGACATAAAGTATATAACGAAACATCGAGGTATCTCTTTGGTTTATTATAAAATCGAATATCCATGCCCATAATTCGATTCTACTGCTGATAATTGTTAAAAAATCGCGAAAAATAATCGTGTAATCGTTAGCAAAAAATTATTAAAAATAGTTTTTACAAAATGATTGCTCTTAGCTTTCTCCGAATTTAACATTTTATAAAAATGCATAGTTTTGCAAATTATTTCGAAGTTGTTGGAAAAAATGTTCTTTCCTTAGCTTTATAAATTAAATATTTACAGACTCGATGACTTTTGCTAGTTCATAAATTAAAAATCTTATTAATTTTTTATAAACAAAGATAAGTTTGCTGAAATACCGAAAACATTGTTTCCATTTGTAGTAATACGAAACGTATTATGTCAGCTCTCGACATCACGCTCCACACAGTCATGCAATTTTCTATAATAACAGCATCTTTTAATTTCATACTTTAATTCAAGAAATACTCGAGTCGCAAGTCGAAGCTCCACCCGAGCCATATGAACCTGAATTAACTGACAACGAGCTCGATACTTTGGTTAGTAAGCAAATTCTTAAACGCATCTAGCGATAAACGCTGCTTGTTCCCATCCGCTCGAGTAAACTAAAAAAAAACTCCACCCCCACCCCCCATCCTCATAATCCAGCTTTACACAACGTGAAAAGAATATATGTATAAGGTAGATTATGCCTTAGGTGCAGCACGCAAAGGATTTAACGGTACTCCCGGGATTATCATCGGAGTCATCCTGGACCGAGTCGTGCCTGGAGCTCATCCGAGAGTACTTTCGAGATTCGAAATACACCGTCCTTACCATCTACTTATCAGGAGAGGAGTTGCGTGCACTCCTAGACTTTCCGGATAGCAGTGACGATGGTCTAGTCTATATTATACGGACAGCAGGGCAAATTTACCGCCCGGGGGACAACCTAAAGTTTGGAAGCGTCGCCGGAGGAGTGGTTAATACCATTTTCAAATTTGTCAGCGGACTTTACGCTCCGCTTGTCTTTAAAAGTGATTGGTCCGACAGTATCCTTCATTTTGTTACGTATTTTTCAAAATGCTTATCGCGAGTAACGCAAAGAGCGAAAGAGCCTTTCACTCAATGGTCTTGGGCAATGCGAGCGATGCACAATTATTATGTCCTTCATCTTGAACTTAAGTTACTAAATGTACACCTCCATACGCATTATTAAATTATTTCATCCCAATATCATGACGCGTAAATACGAATGGCGCATATATTTTAGAAAGAAATTCAAGTCCGCGTGAACTGGCCAATGTTACAACATGGAGCTTCTCAATCGAGCGCAATGGCACGTGAAAGCTCGAAAATAAAATAATCGAGTACGTTCGTAAAGGCCGATTGAACCGCATAAAATTCGCGTAAAATTCTCGTAAAAACGCGAACATATTATAGTCGCTTGAGAACGCGCGTGTACAACTTACGTAAGAAAGCGTGAAAGCAAGCGCATATGTTATATATATATATATATATATATATATTATTTAACGGTAATAGCTAAATTTTAACTCAACTACCAATGGTTTTTTTATTTATTTATTTTGTAAAAATATATCAGATAATATATTTTTAAATGGGCGTAGAGTAAATATTACCCATCGAAATAAACAAAAAAGCTTATATTAATGCACAAATTGACAATTATTTTACTCGATTTCCGCTATCACTTTAATATTTGAATAAGTGATGGGGAGATTTTTTCGAAACGTTATTTTCGATCATTAAAATCCAATGATTGTCAGAATTTAAATACACATTCATCCAAAGTCCTTAAGAATAAAAAATAATTGCCTATAAATCAGCCAATTTAACGAATCTACTTTAAATATGATCGGTATATGTATTTCATATCTGATTACGAAACAATTATTTAATCACTTACATATTATGATATTTGCCATAAAAGCGTCACTTTGCCAAGTAGGCCATTATAGAGTTATTTACAAAGTAATTCACACAATTTTCTAGAAAAATGTGAAAAAATTAGATAGGGCTGTTTCGTTTCATTAAGTATTCGCTACTTAAATGAATTAATATTACAGATCATCCAATAATAAATATTACATTATTACTATTGAGTAGGATTAAAATTAAATAGAAAGTGCATCGTGGTACTCGTAAGTATTAGCGAATACTAAAGATTGTAATAACATTTATGTTATTTAAACGTAAATAGCTCTCGGAATATTAAAAGCGATCGTTATTGAGTGAAGTTGAACTATTCAAAAAAGTAAAAAAAAAATATGCTATATGTTATGAGGAGTGCCAGGAAAGACATTTATTACACGATCGTCAATGCGGAAATGTAGAAACTACTAATGGCTGAGGCAAGTATTGCCATTATATCTTTTAACTTATTATGAATATGAACGTTTATAAATTGCTTTTAATCTTACATGAAATAACATTTCATATGCAATAGCATTCTCCGTGAGTTTTAAATTTAAATAAAATTCGCAAAACAATGCCCGTAATTGCTTTTTCCGATCATTACCATTATTGTCTTCATTGTTTGTTAAAAGAATTATAAAACGCTACGGTTGAAGAAATTTATAATAAAAATAACCCGTGTATTTTTAAAGTTGTATTAGTGGCTATACGAATATTTTAAATATGTCGGCCTATGTTGTCATTATAAAACTTTTCAAACTCCAGATCCTTACGAAATGTCATTCAGTTATGAAAGATAAGATTTTCTCAAATATTAATGATTTTCTCATGCAAGCAATGGATGCGACTTATAAACCAATGGGAATGTTTATACTCTACATACCGTGGGAAGTAAATCTATTAAAGGACGTAAAACAATATTCTGCAAAAGAGAGAGAAAGTATTATTAGCACGAAGTATGAAACCGAGCAACAATCGTTGATTAATAGATTAGAAAAAGTTACTAGGATGTGGATAAAACAGATTCAAGAGGCACTTATGATTTTACCAAATTTTACATGCCAATCTTATGACATAACAAGCGAATATGAATTCTGGCAAAGTAGATGTATGTTCATAGGATATTATGCGATTAACGCATTTCTTATCATATTTAATATAAAAATTGATGCAATATATATATATATATATATTAGTGTGGGACGATTGAATTTTCAATTATACTATGATTTTTATAATTTTACATTACTTGCACTTTTATAGACGAGATCTTATCTTGTATATCAATACAACTAAAAAATCAACAAATCGTATTAATAATTGAACAATTGAGAAATCTACGATTGTGGTGTATAAATGATTTTCAAACAGTTGTTGCAAAAGTAGGCAAGGCTTTAAATGATGCCGTATCGAATTTAATATATTTAGAGATTGTACTTGAGAATTGTCAAATTTTTACCCAACCCAGTCAAATTTACGATTGCATGCCAAGAATTTTACATATTATTCGATACATTTGGAATGAGTCGTCTCATTACAACGTATCGTAAGTATCACATCGTTTTTATTATTTCGATATTGTTGAATACCCCCATACACTCGATAATATTTTATAAATGATTTTACATGTTGTTCCAACTCGATAGGAGAAACGTGGAGAGACTTTTATGTTCGCTCAGTTCTTATGTCGTTGAAGTGTGCATCAATAGCATTGATTTGAAGCTAATGTTTAACGATCTACGAGTATGTCAAGAAATTGTTCAAACGACTCTCACCTGCTGCGAAATTTACTCTCAAATTTATGATAGCGTAAGTTGATTCCAATAAAAGTTGAAATCTAGTAAATTATAATTTTATGTAGTAGACAATTCGATATTTGAAACTTGTACGTTTTAATAAAGATTTTAATTAAAGATAGAAAGGTGAGGAATTGCAGGGAAATCATTTACTTTAATCATTGTAGATTGTTAGGAATTGCGAATCGAGCTCGGATAATTGGAGAGTTAATAAGACGATCGTTTTTAAATGTATCGAAGCTTTTGAGCAAAGATGTCGGGATGTGTGTGAAATATGCGATGTAATGAAAATATACGGCAGGTATGATTATGTTAAATGGAAAATTAAAACAGAGGTGAGACATAATTAAGAGAGAATATCTTTCAGCTCGAATAAAATTAACTTTGGCTCCACTAATGGGAATTATTATGAGACGCAGTACAGGCGGATTAAGAATGATTTTATTGAAATAATGAATAACATGGAAATTAGTTCGGATTATACGCTAAATATCATGGAATTAAAATGGTTTCAAGACATGTCAAATTTTCGATGTGAAGTTGACCAATTGGAAAACACCATGAAAAATCTTCTCAATAATTTATTTCAGGATGTTGTAAGCGTGGACATGGGCATTGAGATGCTGTATACGCTATTTCAATTGAAGGAACGTCCAAGCTTTAACAATATCTTACGCAATAAATGGATGGAGGTAAATGTGGAGATGAAGTTGATACGTTGATACTATATAATATAATTTGCAATTTAAATTTCCAAAAAAAATTTCATATAAATTCAAATATTTTTTTTATATATTAAACGAATACATTCATCTAAATGTCTGTTTCAATATGAAAAGGTTTGGGAAATGTTTTCCGAAGAAATTCGAGACTGTTCTGAAGAATCGACTGAATATGAGATATATCAAGATCAAGTGAAATTATGACAATCAGAAAATTCTATAATTCCAAGCATTTACGAGAAATACCTGGGGCGATTATATAAAATCATGATCGATGCATCCGACTGGCTTGGAGATTGCGATCTACAATACGAGCCTCTACTTGTGAATTTTAGCAGAAAAATGAATGATTAGAATCTTACCGAATGATTATGTTTGTAAATTTATGATGTTCTCTATTTTAAATATTGTTTAAGTTTTGGTTATTTAATTGAAAATGAATATTTACTTTAAAAAAATCTCTGTTTAAGAGTAGCTGCAGTAGATATAAAAATCTAAATTTATCATTGATTTATTTACACGCAATTTTCAATTTAATTGTCAAAAATTATAATTAACATATGTTTGTTTAAAACTAAGAGAAAAACATGGCCACTCGATGGTCTTAAACAGAAATGTAAGTAATTTCTTTTGGAATGATTAATGAATGTGAAATTTAAAATATCATGTAATAAAGAATTACAATGATTATAAATACATTTAAAATTTTTTTTTTAATTTTATTGCACACTTTTAAGTATTTGAAAATCTAACGAACTTATTTAATAAGGATATATAAATATAAAAGTCGTACAACTTTATTAAAGATATTCAACATTAAAATAATAAAATTATTTTTTTTTTAATATACATTGAAGTACAATTTTTCTATAAATTTCAATTCTTATAATTAAGATAACATGTATTAACACATCATAATAAAATATATTTTATAAATTTTATACTTAGATATATGTTAGTTTAACATGCGTATTAAAAAAAAACACACACACACACACACACACACACACGCACACACATATATATATATATATATATATATTAGTATTATTTGCAGTTTAACATTAAATAACGTTAATGAAAAAGAGTTAGTAGAAACGAAAATTTGTTTGAAGCACATGTGTATTATGACAGTTTTAAAGTTTTTAAAGAGATTGACTACATTCTTTGTTATTCGATCGAGCGTGAATTCTATTTTTGCTAAAGCAATCTAATTACAATTATTTCATTTTACCGTGCGTACGATAACGTGACATTATATACAATTTCAAGAAAATACAAAATATACTGTAGGCTTATTTTAGATTTAGAAGTATAAATCACTAGCATCTTTCGACGAAAGAGTATTTCAACATTCAATACAAAAATATTAGGGAACGTAGTTGTTATTATTGTAGTAGAAAAGTCCAGAAAATTCAATTTTTGTAAAAATATCTTAATTGTATTTTTAATCAGTAATGGTTAAAAAGACTGATATTGCATGTATATATATATATATATATATCTAAAAATAACTTTGTCTTTTTTTTTCTTTTTTCAATAGCTATTACATAAAATTGATTAAATGTGATTAATGATTTATTGTAATTTTTTTTTTTTCAAATATGAATCTGTAGGAAAATTAATTTTCTTGAGTCTACTAATAACATTTGGTAACAAATCAATACTGTGCAAGTAAAAAATATTTAGTTAACATCCATTATGAATTGGCTATTCCGATGGCTTTCACCAATATTGAAAGCGGAATTTCCAGGAGAATGTTTGTTATTTAATTCATCGGCATATCTGCTCCTTAGAATTTCATCTTCTCTCATTGGTGGCAATAAAAAAATTAAGGATAATGCAATAATTGCATGCCATAAACTGTGCACGTACTAAATAAAGTTTCATCGTTAATCGTAACATCAAAGTATTGATTTCTTGGCGCATTCAAGATAATTACTAACCTGATAATTGGATTCAGTCTCAACAAAAGAAAATAATAAAATACCAAGTCCCGCGAGTGATAGGCCAATAGCTAATTTGATTATTCTTTTAGGCCAAGTGATTTTATTTATTTTATAGCACTGGTATCCATAGGTAGTTAGCTGTATTAATTACGCAAATTAGTAGTGGCGCGACCAATTCCAAATTTAAGCCATGCACGTTGATGAAAAAGAAAATATTACCGGTATGGCTATCCCAATAATCATGGGTATCGATATGCTAAGCAGTCCTGTTTTATCCGATTTAATTTGAAATGTGATAATGATAGCTCCCAACATGTGGAAAAATGACGTATATTGCGCCGGTATTTCAGCCATAGCGACTAACGTAACCCAAAATGCGAGTAAGCCTATGAAAAAATCACAATACTGCAGAACCTACATTACCATAAACAATTATTAATAACAATCACGTACGCTTGTCTCTCGTAGTTATAATTTTCTTACAATTACCATAGAACAACAAAGATACATGCTTACTTCAAACTTTGCGATGCAAGCAGCGAATTGCTGATCGCAAACATGGTAGACCATAGAGAATAACATTGCGCAACAGTAAATTAAACCTTCCGCGTGGAGTTTGCGTTTAAATGCCAAATATATAGCCGGCACGAAAAAAACATTGCTCAACGTTAAAGCAAGAGATGTGGTTAATATTGAAAAGTGGGAAAGAGAATTTGATGAGTCTGTACAATCCCATCCTTGATAACCTGAAAATTAAAGACAAGCTTCTCTATACGTTTTATAATTAAGCAGATATAAATTTATTTATAGATAATGAATCCTTGGTTTATGTTAGCATATTTGTTATAAGCCCTTACCTCGAAAACATTTGCAAGCGCTATAAGAAAGTAAGCCCTTATGGATTTCTTGACAGATACCATGCCGACCGCAAGAATTACTCCCTTCAAAAACACAGGCTCGTAATTTGATTCTCAACGACACTAATATTTGCTCCGGTTCGCAAGGCCTAGGCGTGCTAGATATAATATAAAAGCATTATTTAACAAAGCTAATTTTTCACTAGAAAAACTGTGTCGACTGTAAATTTAAATCTAGCAGTGGGAGAATATCGTAAACATAAATTTATGTATCGCATGATAAAGGCAATCTGTGGATAATACATGCGAATTTTTATATCTCTACGTGTAAATACTGTACCACATGTATCTACAATTAAAAATAGATAATAAAAAGAAAAGAAGAAAAGTTTTCAATCCTCTTCTCCCATAATTGTACGTGATTGTATGAAGGGAAAAAGTCAATAAAATTCAAACGATTAAACAAAGTAATGTAATAAAATAACTACCCATATCGTTCTAAAAACATTCATACAATTACTATCTAAATTTAGAGACTTGAGACAGCTGTATAAGAAATGCAATCATAAGCATTAAGAACGAACCAAGGGATAACATTTTGATAGAGTAATGCGAGTAGGTGAAAGAAAAACAAAAAAACATAAGCCTAAAATCTTAGAACATAATTATCTCTGAAAAATGTCAAACTCACTCGTTTATCTCGCATTTTGTGTGAAGCGCGACATACCAAGTGTCTGGTTGCGGATAAGGAATTAGAAGACTAGAATTGCGCATACCACCACTGGAAGACAATCGCATCTTCATTCGCGCATTATCGCATGTAACATTACCACTTGCTTGATTATTTGGTACTCGGCCGCGACTTATGCAAACAACTACGTTTATGCGTTGCTTGCTGAAAGTCTGAAAATGATGATGTAATCATAGTGCTATGGTCTAATGAAACGCAGAATGAAATGTAATGCTGACGATGACGATGATGTTAATAATAATAATTACAAATTTACCTCCTCCCTTTCAAGACTTATGCTAATATCGAGTGTACCGCCAATGTCGACCAATGGTAGAATATTGAACTGCGTAATGATTGGATATTTATCGCTTAGAGCTAATAGCTGCGTGAGCCACTCCTGTCCCTGAAAATCATTGTACATGCGTAAACGTAAAATCCAGACGTCTTTCTTGTCACGAGTCGACAATGATTTCGAGCGACCATTTACCCTTAATAAATAGTCCCGGGAAAAGGGCTCCGTGTGCTTTATTCTGGCGAGTTGATACCTTGGAACGCATGCGTTAATATTACGGTCCCCTTCGAAGTTGCCGAACCATTTATTTTTATCAAACACGAGATTGGCTTGACGAGCGTAGGCTTGATTCATGAATTGAAGCGGGCCAGAGTCGGCCTTTAAGACACTCAAGTGTAGACGACTTGACGGTTGCAGATAAACTTTTGTGTTTCCAAGACGAGGTTGTAGAATGTGTGTTTCTTCTATGGTTTTCACTGGGCAATCTACAACAAATATCCAAATTAATCCTTCCCCTACGTTCAAAGTCGTATCTCCTTCATTTAAGAGCCAGTCTCATTGGCGACTAACCAAATACTGTAACCAGGATGTCGAAAGTTACAACGCTACTGGACACAACCATCAAATAGTACCAACAATCTTGACAGGGGGACATTTCCGTGAACTCGTAAGTGTCAGACGATGACAAATTTCCAACGTTACCTGGATTTGAGCGATTGTAGACAGGGAGCGTTTGTCCTTCCAAGGCTAGATGCTCGACGCACGCTTCACGATGGTTCAGAGCTCTCTTTAAAGTGAAATTGCAGCCCCAAACATCCACGTAAAAGCTCCACGTATCCATCGGAATATATATTCTACAATGAAGTGTTTCAAAGAAATTGTGAAATGATAAAGCAGTTTGTCACCCTTAATAGTTCTCTCAAGGCACAATTAATGCAATTATACTTGTAATATGTGATGACTCCGCTTGTCCTCATCGTTCTCTGGTAACCCAATGGAATATTCGCTATGCCATTGATCTCCGACCAAAGTGCCACAGAACTCAGACTGTAATGACACTCGCAGCCAAGACCCTAAACACATAAGACATTTGTCAACAAGGTCGATTCAATCATTGCCCGCAAATACTTACGTTACAAGCAATACCAACCTTTTGGTACACCTCCTCATCCCAATGGGACAAATAGGCACTTACGAACCAATCGCCCGGCACTGGACTGTAAATCGGAATAATCTCGATCGACTTGGACTCGTAAGCCGTGACGATCGACGCCTTCGTCGTATCACTGTGCTCCACAAACATATAAGATGGATACGTCGCATTATCAACGTCAATAACAGGATAGCTACCCCATTTTAAAAATCTATTGACACACAAAGATCAAAAAGTGCATTATTACTAAAAGCGCAGTTGCATAATTAATGGGGCAGGACCGAAGGTGCGCTTACACGTGGACATTCCGTGCCGGACATTTCTCGTTATTGGCGAACGCGGAGAACTGCCAACTAGCGTAAAGCACTTGCTTCGGTACACTATAATGAAACACAACGAGATCCTCGTAACTTTTAAACGAGTGGAGTACTCCCTGCTGGTCGGCTTCAGGTATAACCCAACATCCAATCGTAATCGTCTGCAGGGCTGCGGATCGTCGCAAAAATCAACGTAAGGGCCAAATTAAGCCACAGCACCAATGGTACAAATGCCACTCGACATTTCAACTTACCGCTAATGTAAATCGAAAGAAGGGGCACAAGATAGCCCGAATGACGTACAAACGCAAAGTTTTCTCTCATCGCTCAACGTCTCCCGGCTTACTATTAAATTCTACATGAATCAATGCAACGATAACAACCAGTCCCTACCCATCTCGCGCACCACAACCAAATCTCCCTCCGTCAATCGGACACCACATACGGTCGAACAACCATCCCACTCCCAATATCCACCAGCGATAAAGTACCGAATAAAGTATCGCGCCCTCCTCGATCAATTTCATCCGCGACATTTTCTCAAAGACTTTTCGTCTCCTTTCGCGAGCCAACGGCCACCGTCGCATAACCTTAACCTCCACGCCGACCCCATTAAAATTGCCCCTCAGCGCCACCGGCATAATAATAAGCATACCAATCTGCCACATCATCAACAACCGCGAAACCTACACTCGGACCCCGATCGCGCCCTGCCGCGCCGTTATCAACTAATTTACTCGTGGTCTCGCGGCGGCTCGACGTCTCCTCTTCTCTTCGGTCACGCGACCCTATTATGCACACTTGCCGAAAGACGAATGAGGCGGTGAGAGCGACCCTAAGACGGCCGCCGGGTTAACTCGACAATTCACCGAGCTTTTACAGCATCCACCCTGCACTTCCGACGCCATCGAGCGATCGCCGGCACCGAAGGGGACACCGAGGACCGCCGCGTTCCAGTGCCGCGACAGCGCAATCCGCAACGATTAAGGTCCGCGGAGCTACTCGTACAACCATCCCTCCCCCCAATCTCATCACTCTACTCGACTCTACTCTCCTCTACTCCAATCCACTCTACTCCAATCCACTCCACTCCACTCCACTCAACTCCACTCAACTCCAACACCACTCCACTTTGACTCCACTCGACCACACCACTCCTCGGCGCTCACGGCGGCGGGAACGAGCGCCGGCGGGGAACTCTGGGCGCTCGCGCGCGTGTGTGTTCGTCGGTGTGCCGTGATGGAATTGCGGACGGACGGTAGCAGCGCTCGGCGGCAGGGAGGGGAGCAGCCGGATCGCCTCGATCGCCCCGGAGAACAGCGAGTGCGAGTCCCTCGGCAGTAATCGTCGCCGCCGCTCGGGCGCAACAACGTTGTAACGTTCTCCGGATCGGAAGCCCGACCTCAGCCGAGAGTAACACGAGAGTCCTCCCGTCCTTTTCTTCGTGCGTGCGCCCGTGCGTGTCGCGTGCCCGTGCTTGTGCACGCTTGTACGCCTGTGCGCGTGTGTGCTGTGCGCGTGTGCCAGGGGGTGAGAGCGAGCGTCGTCGGGGGACAGGACAGCCCGAGCGCACGGTAGGTAGAGTTTACGCGGACGACGCGGACCCACGATCTTCTTGTCCACCTCACGCGATCTCAACCCTGGACAAGGTAGTCCCGGTCCTGGTTACCATCCCAGGAATTCGAATCACGTCTCTAACACCGACCCCTCAATCTCAAACCAATCCCGATCCCGAACCGAATCTTGACATCGACCCTGATCCTGATGCCGATCCCGATCTCGATCCAAATCCCAATCCCGATCTCGAACCCGACTGCCAAGCCGAGCTCCAACCCTACAACCTACCCGAGCCCCAATCTGAACTCAAACACAGACTCGAACTCTCGAACTCGAGGGCCGCTCTCATTATGGCGGTGGGCGAGCGCGCGCGCGCTCTCTCTCACCCACCTTCCAGAGAAAGCCCGTGCGCGAGGAGGAAAATCGGTGCCGGCCTCGCGCCATCAACAGGTGCGCCGCCTCCCCTGCCTCTCCCCCGTAGAGCGGACAGCAAGCAGACTTTAAAAGCCCCGATGTCGGAGCTCCTCGCGCTCGGGAGGAGACGCCGCCGCTGGACCGCGCGGGACACCGTCTCCCGCTCTCTTTCTCTGTCTGTCTGTCTATCTGCCTGTTTATCTCGCTCACTCGTTCTCTCGGTCTCGCCGCACCCGCCCAACGGCCCAAGAAAAGCCGGCTTCTGGCATCACCAGGATTCAATTCCACGACTGTCTTCTCCCTCCCGTGCCCACTACCGGACCCCCGGGCCCCCGGACCCCGATCCCGGCCGTACGCATTCTTCGATTCGCAACTACCAACGAGTGTAAGTCGCGCGCGTCTTTCCTTTTTCACCGCCGATCCCCTCGAACGTTCCGTGGAGAGGGATCCAGAAGGAGAGAGACAGAGAGAGAAAGAGAGAGAGAGAGAAAGATAGTGTGTGTGTGTGTCGAAGAGAGTGAGAGAGGAGAGGCTCTCACGTCCTAAGGGCAGAGAGAGAGAGAGAGAGAGAGAGAGAGAGAGAGAAGGATAGATCTAGTTTTAGTTATGACAATTCGGGAAAAAATTTTTTCGAAAGTATGTGGCCTGAGGAGGTAGAGCACAGTTATTTCGGTCAGTTTGCATCGATCGCCGCGCGTTTACCGTTCAATGCCTTTGCACCGACGTTCACTACGTCACCATTTTCATAATGAGCGCCAACGGGAAAACAGCTCGTGCTCCCGTTTGCCGTGTGCCCACGGGGTTATTGGGCTATCGCTCGAATCGCAACGTGCTAGTCGCCCTAACGATCACTCCGGCTTAGTCTCTTTGGAACGAGTTCACAAAGGCCCATCCCTCGTGGGCTCGAGGACACGGATATTATCAGTTTGCGACCGAGAGTCAACACGCGCCGCGACTTATCGTTGGTTTCGCGTAGGGACTGGGTGATGCGACCACCCCCACCCCATATCGTCATCTCCACCCCCTTTTATCATTAATAACCCCCAACCGAATGAGTACGAGAAGACTTAAATTTGTCGGGATGGCGGATGGGGACAGGACAAACCGGACGGTCAAACGTGTCTTGAATTACAACGTCTGTATGGGATAATGTGAGCTGGTGACCAAGTGTTGTCGAGGCACGGGGTATTCGATTACGACGTGGATTTTTAAAAAGTTGGGGGTGGGGGAATGTCGCTCGCGTGCGCGGTGGTGGAAATTAGGTCTGGACTTGTTGGCTGCGCGATAATACTTCCACGCATATAATAAGTGAGTAATAAACGCGTCAGTTATTACTTTTAGCCCAGGTCCTTTAGCTTCAGTTCTTTATCTTAGAGAGAGAGAGAGAGAGAGAGAGAGAGAGAGAGAGAGAGAGAGAGCGGTTACCATCGGTTCAACGACTATTTTGTTCGATCGATGGTTCCTGCGATGGTCCTTCTTGCTCGAAATTTCAAATGGGAATCGAATCGCTTGTATTGTCGAACGAATATCAATTTTACGTGCAGTTATTTTAGATGAATTTTAGAATGAATTACTCGGGCATTAAATGTAAATTTTTTATTTTAGTGTACGTTTAAACGAGGAGAGGTTAGTGCTATAGAACTCGATGTAGGGGATCACAATGTGTAACAGTAATTAATTTTTCAATTTTTCATCAAGTGAGTATTTACGATTAGCCAACTGGTGGTAATAATGACACGACCATTGATATTTGAAAAGTAATTGTCGAGCGAGTGGGGGCGTAAGCTTTTTATTAACGACGATTAAGGAGTTATTGATTTTATTATTTTTCTCTTTACATTTCTTTTCATTGTAAATGGAACGAAATTGACCAACGTATGCCAACAAATAGTCATCGAGAAAATTCACGATTTTCACGAGACGGTGTGGATTCGTAAAAAGTGCAATCAAATACTCTCCCTTAGTCGAACAAAATTGCCGTATTAATTCGTTGTAAACAAAACAAAAAAAAAAAACAAAAAAAAAACACTTGCAAATACTTTAATCGAACGACTTATTAAGAACAAGTAAAATACTGCAATTGGACGAATATTTTTAATTTGTTAATTTAATAGGGCAAGCATAAATTATTTTAAATAAGTAATAGGCGACAAACTTTTTTCAATATCTTGTTTATGAAAAAAAAGACAGTATTTATTTAAACGATAGCCAAAAAAAGCTTAAGGACATTATTTGAAAATAAAATTGAAGCAGGCACGCAACGCTTTACAATAAATTTTCAATATTATATATTTATTGTGATATTCTGATATTTAGACTCGCAACGAGGAGCGCAGACACTCACGAAAGCATCTAATTGCTAAACATGGAATGTTATATGTACGCATGAGAACGATGTGTAAGACTGCGTGAATGCGATGTCGATAAAAAGAGCAAAGAAAGGGTGAATAAAATGTGTTTGGTTTCGTACAAGCAAAACCGTTAACCGGCAGAAGGGGAGGGAGGGGCGTTGATATAAACAGTAGGAAAGTTTTCCTCGAGATGAAGTAGCGAATTTTCACTTTCCGATGAATCCATCTCGCTTCTTAAATAATCACTGACAATCTGAATATTCTCATTAGGGCAATTAACTTTTGAAAGGCCAGCAAAAAAGTCGATTAGCCAGCACAAAAGATTCACACGAGTCCTCATTGAAAGACGAGATGACGAATAAGATTCTGGTTCGCGTCCCCAACGCCTATGCTATGCATCTCCCAAACGACTCGTACACATACACGGCGTACTGGAGAGGTGAGGAGAGGTGGTAGGGGCAGGAGGTCGGAGAGGGAGTGCAGGAGAAGGAGAGATGTATGAAATAGGCGCATGGTGCGCGGTGAACTCGTTAGACAATAAATAAAAATGCCGATAATATGCGTCACTGATTCCCCATAATAAAAAAAAAGCGGTCGACTCTCGTACATAACCGTGAGAGAGTCCAGTCAGCGTAACGGACTCGTACTCTCTCTTCCTCTCCCTTCCTCTCACCCTACTTCTTTCTGTGCCGATTGGAATCCCTTCAATACCTCCCGATGTAGAGACTAGGTCGTCATTCTCGTTCTCCTTGTTGTCATCATCGTCGTCGTCGTCGTCGTCGTCGTCGTCGTTGCCGTCGTGGTTGTCGTGGTTGTCGTTGTCGTTCTCGTCTTCGTCTTCGACTTCTCGATATCTCTGAACATAGTAATATCCCGCGGGCACTTCCAGCTATACGACTAATTCGAACTCTTAGAAAAGACAGTCCCAGGGTCGTCACATCCGGTCTTCTTTTGCGGCTTCCCATTCACGCGAGCCCTGATGAGGGATATTTTTGCCCTTTTACACACATGCGCCGCATTTCTTTCGCCGCGAACAAAGCGCACACATATGTCGGATTTATCACGGCTCGCGTTTGCTTGAATTTAAGGCTGCAACTCAGTTTAACCCTGCCGCTCTTCATTATTCAAATTTTTTTAGGCAACCCCCGCCTTTTTTTAATTCTATAAATATTGTATGGCCGATTTATCGAGATTTGTCTTTTCTTCTAATTTTCTATTCTGCTCGAGTCAAGCCACTTACCTCTTAATTCAAGCCTCGTATAAATATCATTTATTATTTCACTGGAACATGTTTAACTACCAGCCATAAAGCTGTGATATTTTTTTAATTATGTTTCTTTATAACTGCAAGAAGTATGTGCTAATCGTTCATTGGTAACAACAAAAGTTCTCAAAATTAACTCACGCTTGTGACTTCACTCACGCGAAAGCGAATAAAAGTTTGCATGATGATGTACGTTATATCGTACGTTATCTCTCCCCCTACTCCTCCTCCTCCCTAACCACCCAACCACAACCCCAAACCCCCCACCCTACCTTCTCTATGTCTTTACAGCGTGACGGATTTACAAGCTTAACATACACATTACACTTATATTAAATATGATTCTCCAAATCAGATAATATATTGCAATAATTGTATAATCGTACATAACAAATTGATAGATAATTAATTGATTTACATAATGCCTTTCTTGTTTATAATCAGTAAATATATATGCTTTGGAATATTTCATGAAATGTTATTTATTGAAAATGTGAATTATTTATTCAAATCATAAATGCAAAGTTTTTTTAATTTTTTTATTAAATAGTTGAAAGTTTTACCACAACGACCGATTGTATTTCAACTAATATTACATTAAGGTTTTTGAAACAATGTTTTTAAAATTTAATCAATTAGATTGTTTAAATATGAATAAATATTACCTTAAAAAAAATTAAATATCATTATAAATATTATGCTATATAATATCGACAAATTATTATGAAACTTTAAATAACTGTACTTTAAATGGCTATCTTGAGCAAAATATGTATTTTACGGTATAGCAGTAGAAAAAATAGATTTTGATGACTTTAAAAAATAAAAGGTAAACCTCGATGGAGATATTATTACATTCCTAATTTTAATTTTCAAAATTATCAAATGCCATTATGAAAATGTACATAGATTTCACCACACTCTTAACTAAATAACAAATAAATAAATAAATGAGTAAATAAAGAAATAAGAAATTACTTCAAAATGCAAATATTACGTATGTTTAATGATTGTAATTTACAATTCACTTGAAATATCTGCGTCTACATATTAATTTATTTTATATTTTTGTATTATCATTGATGGCAATAATATTCGCAGAGTGAAATACAATTCTTTACCGCGATATTGACGCACGAATCTCAACATATTTGCTTAGAATAAAACGGAATATTGTATAGCATTATTATTAGTTTTTTTATTATTATTATTTTTTTTTATGAAAAAGTATTCATTTTAACGATGTTAATCTTCAAGTCAAATTCACAATGGATTTGTTTGATCAACGTAAAGCCAAAAAAGTTCTACACGACTGTACAAGCGCTGAGAAATCCAAACAAATGATTTGGACTTTCTTAAGCATTTAATGGTGGTGTACAGTCATCGATGGCTCTTTATTATTTAAATTTGATTTAACACTCGAATTATAATATTCGGTAATTGGTACGTCTCTCCATAGATTCGCTTAATCATACAACAATCGATGCAGCTATTAACATTTGTAAACTGATGAATAATTAAAAGGGCATAGAGTAAAAAATGATTGCACCAACCACTTGCGCTCGCTTGCTTTCCACATAATACGTTTTCAAAAGATCGCGTCGCCAATTGATAAAACTCTGTCTCTTATCACTGTAGAATTATATACGTGGCAGTAATTCGCTCGTTGTGGTATGCGCTCAAAAATAAATATAGCTCAAATTTTCAGGTATTCGTCTGCGTAATCACATTAATATCTTAATTATTATTATCTTAATTATAATATCTTAATTAGTGCGAAACAATTTATATAGGCGAAAGTACGTAATTCATAGTTCGAGTGCTGCTTCATTATATTAAAAGAAAAAAATTCTCCATAACCTGATAAATTATATTTAAACAAAAAAAAATAAAAAATAAAAAAAACGAAAACGGAAGAAAAAAGTGTTTATGCGCATTGCAATTTCGTTGCGATAAGTATTTTCCATAAACACTCGATAGTTAACAACTTGTATTTCAATTTATCGCAATACATTTTTACTATTTTCTCGACCATGCGACAAAATAGAATAGTTTATGACGGTAAAACCATGTCAAGCGCTTAAAAGTAATGCTAAATAGCATCTTTCCTTTCCACTTGTGTAGAAATGACAATAAAGAGAGAAAAAATGATGAAAAAAAGTAATAAAAACATTGTTAGTGTTTAAAATAATTGACATGTTATTATACACTTAAATGATTTGAATTTTAAATTGCTAAACATATTTCACAAAAGTAATGCCGTAAAAAGCCAAAAATAAACCACTCATCTGTTTAATAATTTTATAGATATAATTATAATCTGATTAATCGCAACATTTTCCATCTACGCCTTACTGGAAATTTAAGCCGTTGTATTTCCATTTTATCTTTTATCTTTCGACGTTATATTTACTACAATAGCATCGGAAAAGCTTGAGCAATGATTTTGTCAGCAACATCTGTTTGGCATATATTTAACTTCAAATTATAAAGACGTCAGCAACATGAAAATTTTCGAAGAAAACACCTTGTTTTCAATATCATCATATTTTATTCGGTTCGTGAATTACTATTACAAAAATATTTTTTTTTCACAAAGGGATTTTCCCACTACAAGGCGTATTATCGAAATTCCAATGTATACCTAAGAAGACACACAGCGGGCATTCTATAAAAATGAGCCATACCAGATTATGAGAATTCTCTCGCTAGAATCTCAAGTGCTATTAAGTTACAGTGGCGCTTTTTCTTATTTATTACGTTTATAAGAAGAAGAGAGGATATTGCGGGCACGAATTAACCATCCTCGAAAGCACGGCCCAGTGTCTCCTCCATTTTTATTGCGTATTATAAATTTAAAAACGCCCTGTAAATTTAATTATAACGTAATTGAAGATACAGTTGTTGACAATCTTGCAATATGCAATTAAACTAAAATACTTATGCAATTATTAAATACAGTGTGTGAAATGAGACAAGGAGAATTTATATACGGCTTGGAAAAATACTTATTTATATGTCAGACAAGGACACACGTGTGTAAGGCTTTACGGATTCAATGTTGGAATAGCTCAACACACAACACACGTGCTCATAGATTCACGAGTCATGGGAGTTTTTAGCTTTCCTTTTTCTCTATACCATGACACATGGAAATAACGCGTTCCAGTCTGGACACCGAAATACTTTATACACGTCACAATGACCCATATGTCATTAAATTGCGCGCCAATGAGTATTTGTATTATAATTTAAAATTTTTGCCAAGAGCCTAGTTTCGCGATATTATTGACGTAGTAGTAGGCCGTCTTGATAATAGCGATGCTCAATAATAGGTTTTCTCTCTCTCTCTCTCTCTCTCTCATTTTTATATTTTATCGATCTCTGAATAAATAAATAATAAATATAAATAAACAAAAAGTCAGCCAAGTCCGATAGATTAAATGTGTTTGGTTAGGTGTCGTGGCATATCGTTCAATGCAATATTCATATCTCAATTAGCATGATTTTTAATCTTGCACCCACGGTTATTCGAAACGTAAAATGAGATTTTATCGAAGATATAAAAAAAACACTCTTCTTAGAAACGACATTTTGCATGGGACATCGATCGAGAGAAAATTAATTTTTTCCCTTTCCCTCCCTCGCCTAATTAAAAATATTATTATTTTACAATTAACCAGCTTAATAAATCTGCAAATAATCATCATCGTCAATGGTTCAATAGAATCATCATGGCGCCTCCGAGTTTTCTTTAAACTTTTATTTTGATTCTTTTTTATTCTTATTATTTATTTGTTTCCATATAGTTTTATTACTTTTACGTTTGTATATATTTATTTATCTATTTGTTTTTTTCTCAAGTGATATTAGGCAAAACGGAGGAGAAATATTGCCATTTAAGATTGGAAAAAAATTAGCCTTAGACAAGAGTGGATATCAACTTCTATTGACTATCGATCTTCGTCGCACGATTAAAGCGCAGATTGTCAATAGATTAATGGAAATGGGCACTAAACGGGTTCCCCGAGGGTAAATCATTGCCACAAGACCCAAGTGAGTGGGTGCCTTCTCTTCAGCCAGTTGGCCAGCATGGCCCGGCAGTTTCAGGCCCAAAGACGAGTATTTTACAAATGTCAGAATTACGGCTCACGCGCGTCACAATATATATCCTTTATGTGACAGGGAATTCTTAAAAGGCAGTTGTAGAAAAATGCATGAAATAGCATTTGATTTACTTCCTCGTAAAAATGTATGTTTAATAAACTCGGCAGTTAAATCGAAAGTCCCTCTAAATATTGCTTTTCAATTAAATGTGTTTTGAAAGCGCAAAAATGAAAGTGTCAGCGATCAATGCACTTTAAGGATTTATGCACCGGCAGAGAGAGAGAGAGAGAGAGAGAGAGAGAGAGAGAGAGATGGAGAGAGAGCAAAATATTTTTAATAAGCTCATAACTCGCCTCGACGCAAGAAGGTTGGATAAGTTGTCTTTATTTTGCCCGAGTTGTCCTTGTACGTCTTAGCTCCTATATCTACTTCAGCTACCCCATCGTTTTTCACCTCCCTCCCGTTCTCCTTCCACTCCGATCTATCCACGACACAATCCCGTGTAGCCGGCAAAGCCAATTTAATTGCTCGTAATAAAAATTCTACTTTTCGTTCCAAAATGCCCGTAAAAGAGCAGCTGGTGCAAAGTGGCGCAGGACAAAGAAAATTCGAGCGTATTTGTAGATTCGTACGGACTAATGTTTGCAATTATCGCGTGCACGTGACATTGTGGCACCCAATAGTTGAACAACGACTAGCGAGATAAGTCTGCCTGCCCCTGACTTTTATTTATATTTACACGAGGTAGCGCTAGGCGCTAATTCCCCTTAGACTCGTTTGCAATTCGATGTTTATAACCAGCAAAGGCTCTTCCAGACGTTTACGCAAACGTAAAGGCACACGAGAGCAATCGATCGATGAAACGGTGGGTGGGGGTTGGGGTAGGGTGGTGAGATTCGAAGCGGGTTGAAGAGAGGATAGGAGAGTATCGCAGATAAAAAGTAGCGTACGGGACCCATTAGAAAGTCTTTCTCCGTACGGAGGTGGGCTCGGTGGAATAGCGTGTAAGAAGCGCATTCTCGGCTCGTCTTGCGCCATTTCCCCCGCCCCTCCCGTCGTCGGCCGCTCGTCTCGACGGCTCTCCCGCCGGAAAAGCGCTCGGGCTGCTGAAAATGGCCGATAATATCGATAATACATTAGCGTAAGAAGTTTATTGCCGCTAAGAGCTCGGGCGGCTTTCAGGACAGAGGAATTTTAATGGCAGACTGCCTCGTGCGAGAAGGCGATCGTGGAAAATTGCTTTTTGCGCTTGTGCATTTTCCCGGAGAGCCAGTCACCGTTTTGGGGGCCTCGTTATGAACGGGCAAAGTCGCCGGCACCGTGGCGAACAGCAATGAGCCTGAGCGAGCAGCAACGGCGGCAGCAGCAACAACCTCTCTCGCTCCGCCCTTCCTCGGTGCTTAAAAAGTACCGTGAGAGGCAAATGCGCCGATAATAAGCCAACGACGCGATACAGCGATACCACTGCACGTTACGGCTATGGAATCGTCCTCCTCCCGGTTTACACAACAATTTCCCTAAATTAGGTGACACCAAGGAACGAGGACGTGTCTGGCCTTGAGCTCGCGAGGGCCTACCAACTAACGACCACTTGACGTAATTAAATCCTGTCTCCTACGGCAATGCCCAGAGCCGCTTCTCGTTTTAGTTATACGAAATTTGGCGCACGCGTTAAAAAACCAATTGTATTACATTAATTGTGGGTGATGCTGTGATGGGAGTAATATGGGGGAAGAGGAGCAGCAAGGGGAGGGGGAGAGATAGAGAATTTAGGCGGAACGGCTTAAACGGCCATTAGCCGCACTCGCCTCATCCATTACTTCATCGAAGGAAAGTAATTATAACACATTTTAAATGCCTCTCGGAGTGAGTAAATCATAACAATTCCCACTTTCCTTCTCTTATCGCGCATTCCCGATCGAGCGCTGCGCGCGCACACACGCAGCCTCGGCAATGTTTCTTCTCCGTGGCCGTTAGCGAGCCCGCGGCAACGCTCCGACGCAGATCGGCATTGCGTCTCGTCCTCGAGGCGTAACGACTCGGGGCATCCTCGTTAACGAGGCTTACGTAAGCCGATGCCGGAAAGTCGTCGAGCACTGGATAAGTCCCAGAGTGCGTTCGGTCCGATGGACTCGATCCTTGGCTCGAGGAAAATCACCGATGCTGCCGCCAATGCTCGAGACACTCACTCAGCCTCTATTACCACCCGCGTGCCTAACCAACTTTCTGGGACGAAGAGAACGCGCGAATTGTCTGGATCTCGATTTGCCGCGCTGACCTTGAGTGCGTGCGTTGCCGCGGATGCGCTAACGAGGCGAAGCGTTACGACGTAGGTACAGCTGTTTTGTCACGTTGTAGCACGTGCGCCTTCGATTAGCAGCAGCTTATCGTTAAGGTGGAAAGGCTTCGCAATCGCGCTACTGCGGAGAAGAGGCGGGGAGGATTATAAATAAATAGCCGGCTTACTTTGAGCCGTTGGCGACTTAAGCGCCCTACTCGTTGTCCCTTCGTTCATGTCTCTTCAGTTGCGCTTTTGATGCGCACAGTCGAGACGAATGCGCATAAACGGCAGAAACCACTATCTCCTCCCTCCATTATTAATAATCAGTTGAATCGTGGTGTTTTTTCGAGGAATTATTGGAAAAGAATCTTTACCGGTCGACGGCAATTTGCCTGGTGATCTTGGATCACGTAACATTGAAAATGGTGCCGAAGGATCGATCGATGCGCGTCAAAGGAGTGAGAAGAAGTGCCCATCGGCTCGGCTCGTTCGTAGCATAACAACTAATTACATTTTTTGCACTTGGACGCGGGGAGGTACGATTTTCAGAACTCGTTATCATCGGTGCATTATTATCGAGCCCATTGCTTGCGCAAACGAACTCGAGCAATTCGTAAGCCTGTTCGCCGCGCACACACTCGCGCATTGTGTCGAATAGATTGTTATCGCCACTGTAAGTCGCTCCTATCTGGCAAAAATCTGGCCCCCTCCTGTTCCTCGGACATCAACAGTACACGGCTCGACTGCTACCGAGACGCGGGGAAAGCGCGAATTTAAAAATCGGCATTTAAAGGAGCCTTGATCCCCCTCCCCCCAATCCTCACACACCCACATACCCGGCTCAACTCCATACGTGAAATAGGAATATTTTTGAATGAGCGAACGAGGTGCGTGTCGCTGTGCGATGCGGGCGTGGCTGGAACGTCTCGCACGTACTATACATCGTGCGCGGCATATTTGGGAAAGAGGCTGCTGGCGCCTGTGCGTTATGAATCGCAAGGCTTATTTATTTAATAAATTCCCCCGGCGAAATTGGGCGCGCGCCACGAATTCCAATGCCGCTGATGTTAGATTCTGTACGGAGGCGGAAAATTTATTGCCGTGGTGTAGGTCGAAGTCAGTCGGTGCTCTCTTATCTAATCGGATTTTTAACCACTCATTAAAGCAGTAATTAATATAATAGAGAAATTACCGTTGCTCGCTCTTCTCTTAATGTTAAATTATACCGGCGCGCGCGCGCCGAGAGGAATTAGATATTCTGCCGCTTAGTAGTCTCGGTAGTCTTTTTAGTGTTTCGCCACAAACCGAAGCGACGATACGTTATTTCCTCGTATAGATATAACCTTATCTACGGGTACTCCACATTCCTCGTTACTCTCGTTCGTGCACTTAAAAACGTAGAGCGAAAAAGTCCACGAAAAGAGGGAATAAGCGCACATTGCGCAGCGTCTCTCGATACACCGTTTACATGAATGTTAAGAAACGCGGTACGTATATTTATTTCGGCAAATAGGATGGCTTTCATGATTATTATTTCTCTCTCTCTCTCTCTCTCTCTCTCTCTCTCTCTCCCTATATATGTGTGTGTGTGCGTGTGTTTGCGCGTGCGCGTGTGTATGTATCCTAACGAGAATCCCTCTTTCCTGACATACTTTGGGGCGAGCAATTTTTTGAATTTAGAATAGTCGGAAGAAAGTATGCAATTTGAGGCACACGACGTCGTCGTGATTCGACGAAGAAATATCGTTAGTTTCCATTAAGCGGCTCCATGCATGTACACTCATGCGTGCATTTGCTTGTTGGTACGTACGTACGTACGTACTATGTACGTTTGCACGCGTACACGTTTGTTCATTTTGGTCGCTAAAGAAAAATCCTCGTAAAATACAAGAACGCATCGACCGAAATTGTTTGGAACTTTCACTCAACCCACTTAGCTCTCTTAACTCTCGTAAGAGCTAAGGTCTCGGGTCGTTCAACTATTCTTTCTCTCTCCGCACCTCTTGCTCCCGCTCACTCTCTCCCTCCCGCGCTACTCTCTGCCATCGTTCCCACTCGCTCACCCGCTCGCTCGTTTATTCTCTCTCACTCTCTCTCTCTCTCTCTCTCTCTCTCTCACTCACTCTCTCACTCCCTCCCTCCCCCGCTCGCCGCATAACAGAAGCCATGTGTAACTTGTCAGCAATTTAATAATGCCTGGCTCGTTCATTTTTTTTCTTCTCGATCGGGCCTTCACCACCACAGGAGCACAGTATGAGCCCGGCGCTGGGCCAAGCGCCGAACCTCACACAAGGTCACACCGTTTTAATTACTCCTCGTCTACAACTTGTTCACCGTCGGGACTTGACAGATACAGAGACGTGCCACGGACACATAGGAGAATGACGCAGAGGGAGGATGCTCTCAAGTTCGAGCAGAGCCGTATCAAGTCCTTGCAAGAAGAGCGGCTCCTTATCCAGAAAAAGACCTTTACGAAATGGATCAACTCGTTTCTACTCAAGGTGAGCTCTTTTTCTATTCTGCACTCCCTCGCCAATCGAGTACTCGATCGGTGCTGATCATTCCTTCAACAAATTTCGTCAACAAAGTGCCATGTCGCTTACAAGGTGTACAGCACTACGCTTCATGAGTCCTCGTCAATGTACATATTCTTACGAATGTATTGTACGCCAATCTCGAACGATAATTATACGTTATCTAAAAATTATCCGCTCGATTGCAATCGCACGCGTTAAATTCTCGTAAGCTCGCATTCTCTAACAACATTCCTAAGCCTTCCGTTGCTTGGGCATCTTTAATTCTAATTTTCCATACATATTCCATTTTCTCACGATTTGCGGAATTTTTCAATTCATAATGATAGATAACATTCTCGACAATCATACGAGAGCGACGTAAGCACAATACAGCGTTTCAGTTGGCTTCGAAAGTACGGCTTACTGCCATTAAAATCATTAACTATTACGTCTATTTGGACGGGCTTGTTTTTATTTTTTATTTTTTTTTTCTTCTAAATTTTAATTTTTTTTTTAGTTTTGTTTATCTTTTATCGACCTGCTTCCCGAAGACCCGCGGTTATTTGTGACATTTCTTGGGATTCGTTCGCTTCCAATAAGAAACGAGACTGATATTTCAGCAGCGCATCGTTACATCGGGCAAAACGTCAAATAATAGAAACGTCCTCTGTGCGCGCGCGCGCTCGTCTGTCTCTTATCTTCGCATACTGATAGAAATTACAGTAGCACAATACCGCCAATATCGCGATATCGGTAGTTGGGGCGATAAGGAATGCGCGTTCCTTTGCAATAAAAGAGAGAGAGAGAGAGAGAGAGAGGAGTTTATTGAAAAGTCCGAAAGATGACAGATGAACGAAGCGGCTAAACGATCGCGTCTCCTCTGTCTTTACGTCACGTGGATTCTCGGTGCCGTTGGTCGTTCGACCTTTCGACCTCTCTTTTTTTTTTTTTTTTTTTTTTAACGAATCTCCTGGTTTTTTTACTACTGTGCAGGCTCGCATGGAGCTGGAGGACTTATTTACGGACCTGGCCGATGGGAAAAAGCTACTGAAGCTATTGGAGATTATTTCGGGCGAGCGCCTGGCCAAGCCCAACAATGGCCGGATGCGCGTACACAAAATCGAAAATGTCAATAAGTCGCTGGCAGTCCTGCACACGAAGGTAAGGCATTTTGGCGGTTGCCAATTAAAGTGCCCGCGAGTTTGCTATCTTGCACTACCTCGAGCGTAACCCCCGAAGGTCTCGGCTGTTACCGTTCTTGTCTAGCATTGCTGTTGGCAGTTGTTGCCGTGATTGTTTTAGCTGTTATTATTATTATTATTATTATTATTATTATTATTATTATTATTATTATTATTATTATCGTTGTCGTCGTTGTTGTTGCTATTGTAGCCGTTATCGTTGTTATCCTTGTTGTCATTGTTGTCTCATTGGGATTTCAAACACGATAAAATGAGCCGATTAATTCTTATCGATCAATAGGAATGATTACTTGTATATGCACTGATAAGGGCATGCAGTAAAATAGAGGCCTTTAAAAATCATTAACTTCTTGATAGTTTAGTATAAACAAATTTTTTGTCTCCCTCTCCTTATCATTTTATCCTCGCGTCGATAATAAACACTGCGGGGAAATCGATGAAAGAGTAATAATTGTAATACCGACTTGGATTGAATCAATAATGGTCGTCGTCGTCGTGTGTGTGCGCGAGCGCGTGTATCGCATGCCATTGATACCACTTATCTTGGTTATTAAACCGCAGGATGACATCATTGGTCGATTAACAAACTCCAGTCAGACGCATTATAGAATCGTTTTGTTGATTTCCCGAGCGCTAACGACGTTCGATCTTTGTCAACAATTACGCTATTGTATAAAAAAAGTATCCAAGTTTGGCCGACGTTTTTGAATATTTAGTGAAAAGCATTGCCTGCGCAAAAGCCACACGACTAACTATTCCGTTATGCCAGCTGTGGGGGGGGGGGGGGGGTCGCC
>NW_011948416.1:12691497-12708402 GCF_000503995.2 Ceratosolen solmsi marchali | reverse complement strand
CCTTCTGTTTTATCAGGCTTTCTTTGCCACCGCTATTATTAAATACAATAATGGATCGTGCAAGAATTTGGCTGTGAATTCGCGAGCAAAAAGGGAAAATTTCGCCAAGCAAACCACGCTCGTCTCAATATTCTTTTATTATTACTTTTATTTCAATTCGTTTTTTCTTTCCCTTTCTTCCCCCCCCCCCATCCCCCTCCTCATATTCTTCTTCTTCCTCCTCTTCTTCTTCTTCTTTTAAGTTTTGCCCTCGTTCTGTTTTTATTTGCCGTTGGTCTCTCAAATTTATCGCTTAGGAAGAGGCCCGGCGAATAAGTTAGTTAATTTGCAAAAACGGCCGGTTGGCTAATAAATGGCTGTAAAATAAATCCTCGGAATAAAAACTTAAAGCCTTATTTATGCCTTAAAAAGAGCGCGCGATAAAACTTAATTTTTAAAGGCGAAGCGCATTATTTGAACGTATGCCTTGAAAGACCGTCGCTTATTCTGCGTTAATAAAAATAGATTTTTCTCGGAAAGCGCAATCAATGTAATAACATTGCTAGGGGAAATAATGGGCCGTTAGCGCAGACTATAACTAGCGAGTTGAGCGAGATATATCGGTGCATACGTTCCTAAGGCGCGTTTGCCGATAATCGGCGGGGGAAATAAAAATTCGCGGTGGTCCCCGAAATAATCTTACCATCGATAATACCTTGGTAAGTGACATTGCGTGGTAAATTTTTTTCCGCGCCCAGAAACGCGCGCTCATTCGCTAATAACGTTAGAAATAAATAAATATTTGTTTCGCACTCGTTTTCATCAAAAAGGCTGTGCTGATTCTGTTGAATCTCAGTTTTCGTCTTTCCCATCGACGATTAGTAATTCGGATGAGTTAGGATGAGTCATTATAACGCCACTTAGAGTCGAACGACAAGACTTATCGCGACACGGGACTTTTACCATTCCCCCGGCTTTGCATCGATCGAATTTTTAGAAAGTTTAACTCTATCGCCTCTTGATTCCTTCGCGCAGCGTATAATAGGCGTGGCCTTGTAGCGTTATTATTTCAATAAGGTGTGCTCGCAAAGGATGGAACAATTAACAATTCCGTGCATTAGGCGTCGCTGATGCGTATAATACGTGGCATTGTAATAATTTTAAACAATTTTCTTTAAATAACGAACTCTGGCTATAATAAACTTATGCGCGTACATAGTATTATTATCGAGCACAGTGCAGTACATTGAAGTGCTGTACATTGTACCGTTTATCGGTGAACAACAAATTACGGCCAAGACCGGGTGAAAAGGGAAATCACCTTATTCCTCCTCCTTCCTCCCCACTCATTCTTTGCAATGGAAAAAAAAATATCTATTGTGGAAGAAAATCCGTAGTGGAGTCGTTCGTTTGTATTGGCGGTGAAGCCATGGGCATTTTAGCGATTGTTTTCTTTTTGGGAAGACTTGTGAATGGAAGACGAGTGGCTTTTGCAAGCAGCATTTTATCGGCAATCAATTACTTTATGCCCTATTATTATCGATTCCACTCAATGACAAGCTTTTTCATTGTTTTCTTGCTTTCTATATCCCCATCCAGCATCCTGCCACCGCGCCCACGCGAACTGCTAGTCGGTAAGCTTGTGCTCTTAATTTCCAAAGGTCAATTATCTGCCCGATGCACGATTGTGATGGCGCGAACGCTGTTAATGAAACAACGTCGGATGACCACCGTAAACACGCTCAAGTTTTCCCTACCCGTATGATGTAATATTCTATTTGAGCATTATGATTGAGCGTCAAGTGCGATATCGTTAGAGGCGACGCCGAAGGTTAAGGAATAAAGGCTAAAAACAGGAAACATCTTGATTGAGTTTGCAGAGCATATGTAAACGTAAATAACCTTTGTGTCTTTGTTTTTAGTTAAGACGTTAGTTGAAACGACCAATTACGAAGCCTTGGCGCAGCGTATTAGCACAAAAACTTAGCGCACTTATTTTTCCCTTCAAAATATCGTTGAAAACGTCGTAAAGAGTATAAATTAAGCGTGTTTTTTTGTTTTGTTTTTCTTCATTATTTTCATCAGGTACGTTTAGAAAGTATCGGCGCGGAGGATATCGTGGATGGAAATCCCCGTTTAATTCTTGGTTTGATATGGACGATAATCCTGCGATTCCAAATCCAAGAGATCGAGATCGATGTCGACGAAGAAAATGAGAGCAGCGAAAAGAAATCGGCCAAGGACGCATTACTACTCTGGTGTCAAAGGAAGACAAACGGATATCCTGGTGTAAACATTCAAGATTTCACGGGTATGCCATCCAATAATTTCTCTGTCTCTCTCCCTCTCTCTCCCTCTCTCTCTCTCTCTCTCTCTCTCTCTCTCTCTCATTCTATTCTTTCATTATGGGCGGATTGCTTTTTTGATTGACAGAGACTTTTTCGAGGTACCATCGAGTTTCAGTGGAATGTTATATTTTTAATTTATTTATTATTCCGGCACAGTTAAGCGAACGATGAATTTTCTTGGCTAGAAATATAATATTATCATTAGTGCCAACGAATTTTAATGAATAATGACTAATCGCCGCACACAAATGGGTGTGAAAACATCGATAACGTGATATTTTACCCCGCTAATTGGAATTCAATGTAAATATTGTCAAGATGTGATTGTTTTACCAACTGGCTAATTTACAAAAAATTATCAATCCGGCATTAATCGAATTTATTAATTGCGCACGAACCATTATTTGTTCGCGACTACAAAGCCATTTGACACATTCGGCTCGATGCTTAACTACGTAATAAAGTACGAGCATCGGACATTTACATACTCCGAAAGTTTCTATTTAAAAAGTTGATTTAACCATTAACCGATAAATGAAAACATATTCCATGCGTGCGTACGCGACGGTTTGCGCGTGCTTGCGCGTACTTAATTTGCATTCGGTGCTCGTACATCGCTTTAAAATTCTTCGAGCCAAATTCATTTTCGCTACTTGCACGCCCATTACGAAATGGATTTCACTCGTCCGAAAGGAAATTTTATTCCTACGGCGGAACCAATAGTTACAGCAGATTTTTCAGATTGTGCTCCGCATAAAATATGTTGCTAACTGTCACTAAAATTGATAGAGGACTTCGACTTTCGTTTCAAGCGAAAACATCGAGACATATCGCGACCCCTCGCACCTCCAAACCTATATTCTATTCAATTCACATAAAAGAAATTATTGTCGAACAATATGCAACCGTTACGTTTTAAAAATTTCTACGTTCAACACGTTTCGTGCACAGCACTTTGTCGCTACATTAATCTCCCATCAATCCTCTGTCTGTGGACTTTAATAAATTCTCTCAATTTTCCTCAACTCGTTATACTTTAATCTCATGGAGTTCGTAATGCAAACGCTACGAGAAATCTACCTCATTGCTTCCTTTATCCATAATTATATTCGATACCTATTGTATCTCATCGTGAAAAAGTCACGATATGGGCCAACTTTAGGCGACGGGCGGCCCATCGCGTGCAATTGCCACCCGACTTGAATAACACTTGTAATTGACTGCGCTCAGGATCATGGAGAAGCGGATTGGGCTTCAACGCCCTCATCCACGCGCACCGACCGGACCTGGTCAAGTGGTCCGAGCTTCAACAAACCAAGCACATCGACAATCTGAATTATGCCTTCGACGTGGCGAATTCGGAGCTTGGCATTCCGCGGCTTCTCGACGCCGAGGACGTCGACACCGCCCGCCCCGACGAAAAATCCATCATGACGTATGTCGCCTCCTACTACCACACGTTCGCCAGAATGAAGAACGAAATCAAAAGCGGCAAAAGGATCGCAAACGTGAGTATCGCATTATCCTCTGTCATTCAAGTTACTTTACTTACGGCGTTTATTCCCCCCCCCCTCTCGAAGTTAATGATAACCACAAAATTCTGCACTCTACGCGTCAAATTGCCGCGATCCATTTCACACGCAATTTCATTCTCGCAATTATACGCCATGTTAAACAGTATCCCCAATGCATAAAAAATAAACCCTATATAGTTGAGATTAGCAATCGATAAGCCGTTAAATCTGCTTCAAAAATGTGTTTGAAATATGCCTCGATGCCCAATAATGCCAATATCACGGAAATGACGAGCCTTCCACACGTCTCCCAACAGATCGTCGGCCAAATGATGGACGCGGACAAGATGAAGGTCCATTACGGTAAGCTGACGGGCGAGCTTCTCGAGTGGATCAAGCTGAAGATGGCGGTGCTGGAGGACCGGGAGTTCCCGAATTCCCTCGAAGGCATCCAGCGGGAACTGCTCGCGTTCAAGCAGTACCGCACGGTGGAGAAGCCACCCAAGTATAAGGAGCGCTCGGAGATCGAGGCCCTCTTCTTCCACATAAACACACGGCTCAAGTCTCTCGATCAGCCGGCGTTCGTGCCTCAGGAAGGCCAGCTGGTGAACGACATCGAGCGCAAGTGGATCGAGCTGGAACGGGCGGAGCACCGGCGCGAGGTCGCCCTGCGCAGCGAGCTCCTGCGGCAGGAGCGACTCGAGCAGCTGAACTACAAGTTCGAGCGAAAGAGCGTCCTGCGCGAGGGCTACCTCAAGGAGATGATTCAGGTACTCTCGGATCCGCGCTACGGCAGCAACCTCGCCCAGGTGGACGCGACCGTGAAGAAGCACGAGGCCATAAGCGCGGACATTCTCGCGCGGGAGGAGCGCTTCCACGACCTGACCAACATGTCGGAGGAGCTCGTGCGCGAGAAGTATCACGGGCTCGACCGGGTGAGGGCACGCGAGCAGCAGGTGCTCCAGCGTTGGCGAGAGCTCCTCGGGCTCCTCGACAGGCACAAGGCCAATCTGTCGGCCCTCTGCGCCCTCATGAGCTTGATGCGCGAGATCGAGACGACGCTCGCAAGCCTCCAGGAATTGCAGCTCTGCTTCCAGAGCACCGAGGTTGGACCCCATCTCCTCGGGGTCGAGGACCTTCTACAGAGACACAGTCTGCAGGAGCTTCAGGTGACGGCACTCGGTGAAAGTCAGCGTCGGCTCGGCAGGCAGGCGACGCAGCTTCAGAGCCAGGTGGCGGGTCAGGCGCTCCAGGGCGCGCCTGTCCTCGGTAAGGAGGCCGCTGTACTCGAGGCCAAGATCGACCAACTCAACAAAGCTTACGGACAACTCGGTAAAGCTATTTGCTTTCAATTGCATGCCGTCTCTTTCGCCCTTGCCCCGCTCCCTAAATAATATATTTATATATAAATAATTCTCTCTCTCTCTCTCTCTCTTTCTCTTTTTTCAATTTATAAACAGTCTTCTGGGCTTTCCTACATTTGTGTATAGCCTTTGCACTAGTGGCTCCTTGAACACGGCTTATTTAATCTTCCAACAAAACTGTCACCTGGTATATGCACGTATTCTTGCATTTCGCATTTTATATTAATATATCAATAATATATCAAAGTATACTATGTACGTATACAAGGGTCCTGCCATCTGCTCGGCTCCCTCGGTCACTCGTTCTTTTAAACACGCATTATAATACTCTTTTGATAGCGTTAAACCTTTTTTTTCACTAAACCTTGTTCCTTTACCAGTGCCTTCCCCCACTCCGCCCCGCTCATATGATTTTAGTTATAAACGAGTCCTCGACGACAAGTCGGTCACTCGAAACAGCCGCAACTGTATTTGCTCATCGTGCCTCTGCACACTTTTAGGAGAGTACAGCAAAGAGCGTAAAGCGAGGCTGGAGGATGCACGAAACTTCTTCCAGTTTCTGCAAGATCACGAGGACGAGGAGTCGTGGCTGGTGGAACGCCAGCGGATCTGCCGGGCCGGAATATTGGCGAAAGATTTACGGGCACTGATATCGTTGCAGCAGAAACACAAAGCTCTGGAGGACGAGACGAAGACGAGGAGGCCAAAGTCGGAGCAGCTCAGCCAGGCAGGCAAGAGACTCGTTTGCGAGCAGCATCCGTCAGCACCGGAAATTGAAAACAGATTGGAGTCGCTATTGGGGCACTGGAGGATCCTCGAGGAATTACTTGCTTTGAGGAAGAAGCAGCTGGAGGAGGCCGGCGAAGCGCTACAGGTACTAAATCTTCATGTAATGAATGCACGACTCGAGCATATTACCCTCGAGTCACGCAATCGTTTGATTTTGGACGTTTGCGAATTTTATTCGATGTAAAACGCCATGACAACGTTACAAATATTATTATACGTTATATAAAAGTGACCAGAAATCTATAGAATTATTCGAAATACTTTCAGTTGCATATTCATATTAAGGCAAATTTTCTAAGCAGTCTATTGTTAATATTATCAAGGATAATTTTAATTAAATTTTAATTATTTAAATTTGTGAAGTGCATAAATGTATTTCGATTTTTTCTGTTAAAATCTCGGTAAATTGGAACAACCAGTAGTTCCGTAGGTAGTACAAGGGAGTGCGACGAGCAACTCGGGAACATGTACTTCTTATACTTTTTTTTACTTTTTTACTTTTTTTTAATTTTTTTCTACTTCTTTTATATTGCAAGCTTGTGTAATGAAGCTGTTCTTACTGTTTAATGACTCTCTCTCTCTCTCTCTCTCTCTCGTGTATCCATCTAGTCATTCGTGTCTCGACCGTTTTTCAAATTAATTCTTAACTTAACGACGAATTCCCTTTGATTTAAGTATTCATATATAAATGTAAAAAATAATCTTGATTATCCTTCAATGAAATTACAAACGACGGTTATATAAATAGTCGCTTCGAGACACTTTTGATTTCGTGATATAATAGTAATAATGATGATGATGGCAAATAATGAATAGAAGTTTTTTGGCTGCGCACTCATAAGTTGTATGAGAAAGTAACCTTAAGTGAAAATTTCGGCTGTCTAATGGATGTATGAAAATCGTAGTTCTGCGCGGACGCGAACGAGGCGGATTCGTGGATGAAGGAGAAGATGGCCCTAGTGACGTCGGAGGATTACGGAGTGGACGAACCCAGTGCTCAGGCATTATTGCAACGCCACAAGGACCTCGAAGGCGAGCTGAACGCGTACAGTGGGGACCTGCAATCACTCAACGTCCAGGCGGAACGGCTTCAGCGGGCCGGTGTGTCCTCGTTGCAGACTGATACCGGTCAGGACAGCGAGCAGGTGGAACCCCTAGCGGACCTCGAGCAGGACGAGTGGATACAGGAAGTGCGGCTAGTGCCACAGGACGAATGGGTCGACGAGACCGTCGAGTGCACCGAGCCACGTACCGTCCTCGATGAGAGGCTTGTGCCTCAGGTGAGGAGCCTCTATCCATTCAGTGGACAGGGCATGCAGATGACCAAGGGCGAGACTATGCTGCTGTTGAATAAGACCAATCCGGACTGGTGGAGCGTGCGGAAGGCCGACGGGACGGATGGCTTCGTACCCGCGAGTTACGTTCGCGAGATCGAGCCCAAAATCATTCAGGTGAGACTTTTGTACATCGATTCACGTTCACGGCAATTAATTATTTTTAACACAACTCGTTTTTGGCATGAATTCTGCCATGATTGAAATTAATGCACATAAAAAGCTAACGATCCATGGCAGCGATGTATTGTGTTGGTGAGCTCTGGCGAAAGGCTCAATTCGAAACGCCTAGCAGCTGCCAAGAACGGGAGTGTAGTTCTATGTACTTTTATGTTGTTCTATTTAGTTGTAGGTAGTTTTATGTAGTTTAATGTAGTTCTATATGTTGTTCTACGTAGTTCGACGTAGTTCTATGTAGTTACGCGTAGTTTTATGTAATTCTAAGTAGTTCTATGTAGTTCTATGTAGTTCTAAGTAGTTCCACCGCGATTAAAAAAAAAAGAAAAAATTGCCGTGACGACGAACGAGTCTGGCCACACACAGACACTCACCTCGCCTTTGTTTAAATACAGGTTCAAGTGCGGAAGCCCGAGCGCGTGAGATTGACGCAGCGTGTAAAGAAGACGCGAATGGTGCGCCAGGTGGTGTTGGTGCGGCAGGTTAAGTCACCGCGCTCGGTGGTGAAGCCCGTGAGCCGTCGACCGGCGGCAAGTGACGCGGACAGCCTCGAGAAGCGCATGAAAAAGATCAACGAGACGTACGAGCAGCTGCAGAAGCTGGCGTCGCGCCGTTACGGCCTCCTCGAGGACGCGATACGACTGCACGGCTTTTATCGGGAATGCGACGACTTTGAGAAGTGGATCAGGGATAGGGAGAAGATGCTGAACGCGGACGACTCGCGGGACAATGTTGAGACGGCCAAGCGCAAGTACGAAAAGTTCCTCACGGACCTGTCTGCGTCCGGGAAGAGGGTCGAGGCCATCGACGCTGCGGTCGAGGACTTTGTCGAGCAGGGCCACGGTCAGCTCGACAAGGTCCGCGCCAGGCAGAGGCACATACACCAGCTGTGGGAGCATCTCAATTGGCTCAAGGCCCAGAAGGAGAAGAGCCTCGAGGGAGCATCGAGCGTCGAGCTATTCAACAGGACCTGCGACGAGGCGCACGACTGGATGCTCGAGAAGATCACGCAGCTAGATACCGCGGAGATCGGCCCGGATCTTAAGACAGTGCAGGCTTTACAGAGGAGGCACCAACACCTCGAGCGCGAGCTCGCCCCGGTCGAGGAGAAGGTGAGGAAGGTGAATCTGTTGGCAAACAGCGTGAAGAGCACCTACCCGAACGAGCTCGGAAACGTGAATCAGCGACAAAATGAGATACGCGACCTGTGGCACCAGGTGCAGTCGAAAGCAATAGAGCGCCGCTCTCGACTGGAGGACGCGGTTGGCCAGCAGATTTTCATGAATAGCTCCAAGAACTTGATCGGCTGGGCGACGGACACGCACGAGACGATGAAGGTGGAGGAGCCGGTGAGGGACATCGCGACTGCCGAGAAACTGCGAAAACAGCACGTGGAACTCGGCGAGGAGATCAAGACGAAGGAGGACGAGTGAGTAGCTCCGTCGATTATCCTTATCAATATATATATATATTGTTTAAAATTTTGACGAGGGTGGCACCAGCTTGCGTTAGGGCAAGTATGCAAGGGCTGCCCTGCGTTATTCATTAGCCAGTGTACTGAAGGCGAGGTCGTGCAATTTTGTAGATTCCGGGAGGTCGAGGCCTTGGGTAGCCAGTTGCTGTTGAGAAATCCATCGCTAAATGAGATAAAGGAGCGCCACGACAAGCTTCGTGGCCTCTACGACTCGGTGTCGACGACCTGGCTGTCCAAGCAGGCCTGGCTGGAGCAGTGCCTCGAGCTGCAGCAGTTCAATCGCGAGGCCGACCAGATCGACGCGAGTACGAGCTCTCACGCGACTTTCCTCGAGTTCGCGGACCTCGGCGAGTCGCTCGACGACGTCGAGGCTCTACTCAAACAGCACGAGAAATTCGAGAACACCCTTCACGCCCAAGACGATCGGCTTAAGATCTTTAGTGACGTGGCTGATAAGCTCATCGGCCAGAACCACTACGACAAGAGCAACATCAACGAGAAGAGGAACCAGGTTATCGCGCGTAGGGCAACCGTGAAGGAGGCTGCGCAGCGTCGGCGAGCCGCCCTCATGGCTTCGGAGTACTACCAGCAGTTCTCGGCCGAGGTGGATGATCTGCGGGACTGGCTGTATGACAAAATGAAAACGGCATCCGACGAGACTTATCGAGACTTGAACAACCTCGAACGCAAACTTCAGAAGCACGAGGCTTTCGAGCGCGAGCTCCGGGCCAACGAGGGCCAACTGAGAGCTGTGAACAAGGCCGGCAAGGCTCTCATATCCGAGGAAAATTATAGGCAAGGCTCGCTATTCTCTCTCTCTCTCTCTCTCTCTCTCTCTCTCTCTCTCTCTCTTGTACTCTAACGTTGTACGAACGAAATTATAAAGTGCTTTCCGTTGCTTGCCAGATCCGAGGACGTTGGTAAAATTCTAAAGGATCTCAATGAACAATGGGATCAGCTGGTTGTCCTGTCTTTGGAGAAAGGCAGAAGATTGCGACAAGCAGCCGCCCAACACGGATACAATCGCATCATCGAGGACGCGCGACTCGACCTAGAGGAGATCGAAAATTCTCTTTCAAGCAAAGAAGTTGGCAAAGATCTGCGCAGCTGCAAAGATCTTTTGAAGAAGCATCAAATGTTGGAGACGAAACTTGTACAATGGGGGCAGAAGGTGAACGACCTCGTGACGATGGGGCAGGAGATGGCTCACGAGGGCCACTTCGATGCTCCAAATATTTTGAAAACTAGTCAAGCTACGCAGAAGAAGTAGGGGCTTAAAAATGTTTTTACTCGCCACGCGCTTAAACACTCTAAATGGCTTTTACAGGCCATTATTCTAAATCCCATTTGCCCAGATTTCAGAGCCTAAATGAGCCGGCAAAGCGTCGTCGCGAAGCTTTGGAGGAGAGTCTGCGTTTCCATAAGTTTGGCTTCGAGTTGGACGCGGAATTGCAATGGATCAACGATCATTTGCCCCAGGCGTCGTCCACGATGTTGGGACAAAATTTACATCAGGCGCAATCCTTACACAAGAAGCATAAGAAATTTGAAGCGGAGGTTACGGGACACGAGCCGATGATAATGAAGACACTTGCTTCCGGCCAAGGACTTATCGATCAAATGCATCCCGAGCGAGAGAAGGTAAAATTGACAGTAAAGTTAATTAATCATTGACATCCGAGATAAGCGATTGTACTTTTTGGAGCTCACTACTCGGTTATTATCTCCAGCTTCGATCAAGAATTTTATCTTATAGAGTATAAAAAAGTTTTGTAATATGAACGTCGTACTTTCTCTCTCTCTCTCTCTCTCTCTCTCTCTCTCTCTCTCTCTCTCGCGCGCGCGCACGAAGCACTGCAATTATTTTATAACGTATCGGCAGAGAAAGAGAAGGACGTTGATATTATTATCACCGTGATGATGAATGGACACTTGATAATTTAAATATGATTTTGATGCTCGAATACTTTACTATCTGGAATGTCGGCTGAACACACGTACATTTCTATCGAATGATTAAACGTTGACGTAATAATACAAATGCAATCGTACAATTTTTATAGAGTCGGAGCACCAATGCACCTTGTGGTTTCGTTAGTTGAGGTAAGCGAAAGGGTCGTACGAGGCAAAAAGTGCACGCGCAAATAAAATACAGTGAGCGTGTATTTTTTTGAATATCATGCTTTAAGAAACGAGAAGAATTCTTTAAAAAAACAAAAAAACAAAAGAATGCTTCCCAATCAGTTTTGTTATGGCTTTCTTTATTTGTCGTTGTTTCCGCTGCCGTTGCTCTTGTTATTGCCGTTGCTGTTATTATTGCTGTTACTTCCGCTGTTGCTGTTGCTGTTGCTGTTGCTGTTGCTGCTGTTGTTATTGCTGCCGCTGCTATTGTTGTAATAATTATCTTTATCTCTGTGAAATTTACGTAAATTCGTAAGTTCGTAAGTTTTTACAATTTCGGTGTTCTCGGGTGCCTTAGCTCGTCGTACTCGCACGATGTTCACAATGCAGTGTCCAGCGGTAAAATTTTTTTGACACAGAATGGATGTTACGTGGTTTTAACGTCACGTTTACCACACGCAATTCCACAACGATTTCTTTATCTTGTAGCTTTGCAACAAAAACAATAAGCCCACCTCCAATAATGTCCTCGTAACACTTCCCAATTATTTTTACGCAGATACAAGATCTATGCGACACTTTGAGTAATGCTTGGAAGAATCTTCGAGACAAAGGGGCGGAGCGCAGCCACACACTCGACCTTTCGTTGAAGGCTCAGGAATTTTTCTTCGAAGCCGGCGAAGTGGAAAGTTGGCTAGTTGAGAAAAACGACGTACTCAACTCGACCGATTATGGACGGGATCGCGACGCAGCTACGAAATTACTTACCAAACACAAGGTACATTATTGTCCAGAGCATATTATTCGCCATCGATCCTCGATCGATCGAGCCATCGTAATGCAAAATTATCTGATAAATCACGAGCAGCGGCCCCCTTAGCCCCTTAGCTGGGATAAAGTAGGTAAATTATACGAATTAAATGTTACGTAGGCCCTGGAGCTCGAGCTCGACACGTACAATGGCATTGTGACGGAGATGGGCAACACCGCCTCAACGATGATCAATGCAAAGCACCCGGACAGCAAATCGATCACCAACAAGCAGCAGGCCATCGCCCAACAGGTGAGGTCGCTGCAGCGACTGGCGACTCTACGCCAGCAGCGCCTCATGGAGAGTATGTACCGACACGAGTACTTCCTCGAGAGTCGCGAGCTCGAGCAGTGGATCAAGGAGCAGGAGCAGACCGCCGCCTCCGAGGATTACGGTCAGGATTACGAGCACTTGTTGCTGCTCCAGGCCAAGTTTAACGACTTTAAGCACAGAATCGAGGCTGGCTCGGAGAGATTCAATCAGTGTCAAGTGCTGGCCAAGAAGCTTATTGCCAACGAGAGTCCCTACATACAGGATATTGAGAAGCGGCAGCAGCAACTTGGGTAAGAGAGCAACTTCGTTGCTCGCTTTGCATTCTGGATTTATTTCGTAGGAGCGGGCGGTCTCGGTCAGCGTATCTTTATACACGCATGTGTGCCCCCCTCCTTTCCATAAGCGCAATTCGTACAAAGACGTAAATAGGCGAGCAGATATGTGTGTGTGTGTGGGTGGGTACTGTGGTAGAGGCCGAACACTTGGTGATACTGTTATTGCATGTCTCATAAATAAGCCAATTGTTTACGTATGAATTTTTCTTAAATAATAAGGTGTTGCATGGTTTTATAATGGACGACGGGTTAACTAACATTAACTACTTTTTTTGTATATACGTTTATTAGAAAAGGTGATGACGATCCTGTACTGGAGGTGGCTCAATTGCATGCGTCCATATGGTAAGTCGTTTGCGTGTGTTGTCTTTTTATTGAATATGATTTTCTAACATGTATGTAATACATATAAGTTACAATATATTGCAAGGGACGAGTAAATAAAATGACAGAGAGAACGAAGAACCAAAAAAGAACAACAAAAAAATAACAAAATAACAAAAATCACAAATAAACATATAAACAAAAACAGCAAATAATCAAAGCCCAGACACGACTATAAAGTTATCGACTGTTTATTTTCTAATTTACGAGCGATAATTGATGTGACAATTATTGAAACCGCGTTGTCTATTTATAAAGATCGACATATTGCTCGAAGAACTAATGTTCAATCAATGTTCCACTAATATTGTCTTGTTACGCTTAACCGTTATTCCAAAAATTTCATCCTTTTAATATGAGTATGGAACTCGAGTCACGCAGGCCTCTCGTGCCATTAAACGATCTCTTTATTGACTTTCGAGGCTTTTAATAACAACAATTATGATAACAATGACGTTCGATAGAGTCAAGATCGGCTAATAAAAGACCAACGTATTTTTAATACGTCTGTTTGGCTCGTAGGGACTCTTGGCAGCATCTGCTGAAGCTGGTGCGCAATCGCGAGCAGCGACTGCAGGCCGCCGGCGAGATACATCGCTTCCATCGGGACGTGGCCGAGACTCTTTCACGCATTCAAGAAAAGAAGGCAGCCCTACCCGACGACCTCGGTCGCGATCTAAACTCCGTTCTGGCCCTCATCAGGCGCCACGAGGGCTTTGAGAACGACCTCGTCGCCTTAGAGGCTCAGGTCCAGGTACTCGTGGAGGATGCCGCGAGGCTGCAGGCGCTGTATCCCGGTAACAACGCCGCTCACATTGACCAGCAGCAGAAGATCGTCTTGGCCAATTGGGATGAGCTGAAGGAGAGGGCAGCGCACAGGCGCGACCAATTGCAGGCCAGCTGCGACCTTCAAAGATTCTTGACTCAGGTAGGTCGAGCGTTCGCCGAGCATTGGGAATAGTATGACAGACAATGGCAATGTTCATCATTGTCGGAATTAAGCCAAGAAGCTAATGGCAAATTGCGTGGGTAAAGCAATTGATCAATGGGTACTGTCGCAGGTGCGAGATTTGATGAATTGGACAGCCGGATTATGCGCGACGATGTCCACGCAAGACAACGTTCGCGATGCTGCCAGTGCTCAAATCTTGAAAGCTGAACACGAAGCCTTGAAGGGCGAAATTGAGGCACGGGAGGATACGTTTAGTTGCGTGCTCGACCTTGGCGAAGCTATGGTTCAAACTGGGCACTACGCTGCTAGTGTAAGTATAAGAACAGATGGAAAGCTTAATATGCGGATGGGGAAAGCAATCGGCAATGGTAATCCATCGAGGTCGATCGCTCGTCAATTATAGCAATGATGATTCGCTTGTGCATAATTATTGACGTGCTAAATGATGATTCGACGATTACCATTAAACCGCGTCTGTATTATTAATCTTCAAATAAAATGTTTCGTTAATGTTGTCAGGAGGTGGAGGAGAAGTGCAGCCAATTGTTGGAGGAGCGGCAGAAGCTGCACACGGCCTGGCAGCAGAAAAAGATTCACCTAGACCAGTTGATAGATCTTCATTTCTTCCTGCGGGACGCAAAGCAACTGGATAATTTGTCGGCGAGCCAGGAGGCCGCCCTGAGCAACGATAACTTCGGCGTGTCCGTTGAGGAGGTCGACGGCCAAGCGAAGAAGCACAATGAGTTCGAGAAGCTACTGCTCACCCAAGAGGACAAGCTCACGGCCCTCCAAGAGCACGGCTCGAAGCTCCTCTCGCAGAATCACTTCGAGGCACGTGCCATCGCTAAGCGCCTCGACGAGGTCATACATAGGCGGGCGCGCATACGCGAGCTCTGCTCCGCGAGAAGGTCGAGGCTCGAGGCCGGATTACTGCACGCGCAGTTCGTCCGGGACGTGGGCGAAGCCGAGTCGTGGATCGGCGAGAAGCAGAAGAAGCTCGAAGCCGAGGCCTCAAAGGGACAGGTCTCGAGCCTCGAGGACAAGATCAAGAAGCTACAGAAGCATCAGGCCTTCCAGGCCGAGCTCGCTGCCAATCAGAGCAGAATCGAGGAGATCAAAGGTCAGAGAAATGGGATTGTAACCGCCGTACCACTAATACCGCCACGAGGATTCTATCGTTTCTTCCACACGCGCACACACACACTCACTCACGCACGCACGCACAGCGCACGCACACAAAAAGCACGATGACTGTTCAATCAACTTTTCTTTAAAAAAGAATTATGCATTATCACGCCCAAATTCAGACATTGCGCACTTACGGCATTTTTTGTTGAATTCAGTCAAGGGCGAAATGCTGCTTATGCAAAAACATCCGGCCAGTAGCGAAATCCGCCAACAATTGGATCACTTGCATTCATCGTGGAAGAAGCTGCTGGTTGAATCGGAAAATCGGGGCCGAGGTCTCGAAGAGGCACAGGACATTCTCGACTTTAACAATCAAGTCGAAAAAATCGAGGCGTGGATTCGCGATAAGGAGATGATGGTGCAAGCCGGTGATATCGGAAAGGATTACGAACACTGCTTGAGCCTGCAACGTAAGCTCGACGACGTGGACAGCGACATGAGGGTCGATGACGCTCGAATCAAGACTATCAATGCTTTAGCCGACAAATTAATTAAACAGGTTAGTCGTGCTTTTAAATCTCGTAATCTTGTAAAATAATTTTATAATTATTTTATAAGAGCTCGACGCGAAGGAAGAAAAGTTATTCTAAATAAATGACATAATTGGCATAATTTATTATAAGGTAGCTACCAGTTATTAAGGTCAATTGGCCGCCGTCTCTTTTGTAGGAGAAAGGTGAAGAAACCAGAGCCATTCAGCAACGGCGAGATATTTTTAACAACAAGTGGCGAGGCCTGCAGGGCGCACTTGGCACGTACCGAGAAACTTTAGCGGGAGCCCTTGAAATTCACTTGTTCAATCGAGATATCGATGATACGAATCAGAGAGTCGTGGAAAAGTCATTGGCAATGAACACGACGGATGTAGGCAAGGATTTGGCCGGTGTCGAGCATCTTCAGAGAAAGCAAGAGACAATGGAGAGGGACATGACAGCTATCGAGGGCAAATTAAGAGTCAGTTTGCGTTCTGTCGTTGCGCAATTTTATGCTAATAATTATTAACGAAACCTTATCGTTTTCCACCGAATCGGCCTTGACGATTTAGTCCCCCCCTCTACGTGTCTAGTATTAATGTTGTTTTAATATAGAGATGAAATTCAATGTGATGTGTCGGTGAGGTGGCTAGACGGTTATTCGGAAAGTAATGAGCTTATTGGACTTGGAGACAGACGTTGACGAATTTCCGCTTTACGGACACAATGATAAAGCCACGGCTGTCGGACGGCATATTAATTCCCACGAGTCCCCACAAGTCCCCACTAGGCCGACCTCGACTAAGCACCCGCATGCACCAATAACACGAGCATACCGCTTTTGACAGGAGCACCAATTGGAGGCTCGCAAGCTCTCGCAAAAGTATCCCGAGAATGCCGCTCAGATAAACGGCATCCTCTCGGAACTCGAGGCCAACTGGCAGGAGCTGCAACGGCTGACGAACGATCGGCGGGCATCCCTAAGTCAGGCTTACACTCTCCACAAGTTCCGAGCCGAGCTGCGCGAGCTCGAGATCTGGGTAGCTGACGCAATTAAGCGCATGAACGAGGCTGAGCCGCCGACGAGCATCATCGAGGCGGAGGCGCTCCTCGAGCTGCACCAGGAGAGGAAGGCCGAGATCGACGGCAGGCAGGAGACATTCAAGGCGCTTGGCGAGCACGGCCGCAAGCTTGTGCCCACCGGTGACTTTGTACGCGAGAGCCTGAGTCACCTGGAGAGGCTGCAGCTGGGCCTCGACGACGCCTGGCATAGTGGCAAGCAAAAGCTCAAGCAGGCGCATCAGCTGCAGCTGTTTAAGGAGCAGGTAATTCGCCGGACTTTGTTAGTTTGGGATGGTAGTGGTGAGTGGGGCGGGGGGGGGGGGATCC
>NW_011948416.1:12659029-12691389 GCF_000503995.2 Ceratosolen solmsi marchali | reverse complement strand
GTGGGTTCGCCGGGGTTTGTGGGGGGGGGGGGGGGGGGGGGGGGGGGGGGGGGGGGGGGGTATCATCTTGATTTCATCGGATCGCATTCGTTGCGTCGTGGTCGGACTAACGTGGATGGAACATTTATTAATCCAGGCTAGCCAAGCGGATGGCTGGCTGGCGACGAAGGAAGCCTTCCTGAACAACGACGACCTCGGCGAGTCCTTGTCCGGCGTGGAGAAGCTAATGCGAAAGCACGAGGACTTTGAGAAGATGCTGATCCCACAGCTCGGCCGCATCGAGGAACTGGAAAAGTTTGCGAGCGCCATGTTGTTCGAGGGTCACGCGGACGCTGCGAGCATTGAGTCGAGGCTCGCGGCTGTCTGCACGAGGCGCGACAAGCTCAAGAGCTCTGCGTCAACGAGGCGAAATAAGCTGGTAGAGAGCCGACGGCTCCATCAGTTCCTGAGGAACGTCCTCGAGGTCGAGGGTTGGCTGCACGAGAAGCAGCAGGTGGCCAGTGACGAGAATTACAGGGACTCAACGAATTTGCAGAGCAAAATCCAGAAGCACGTGGCGTTCGAGAGCGAGCTCTCGGCTAATAAAGGACGCGTGTCGGCAGTTACCAGTGAAGGTTCGTGTGCTCCTCATAGTAGCTCCGAACAACGAGTTGAGCAAAGATATCGAGCCTTGCGGTTCAAGGACATTCAAGGACTCGAAGTCTCGAAACTCGAGCTTAAAAAGTTCACTTTCATCGCGGTATTTTCCATCGACTAAAGACGCATTGGCAAAAATAATGACACTAAGAATATAAAAAGGACGGAGTATACAAGTTTTTAATTGTTTGTTTTTGTTTTTGTTTTATTTTTTTACACTAAATCGAAATCATGATGATCACTTGCAAAGTACATAATTATTATTCTTGTCATTGTCGTCGTCAACGTCATTCCCGTTATTCCCCCGTCATCTCGAATTCATGAAATGTGGTAAAAAAAGTTCGTATCGTGATTGTCGCAGGTGATGCACTTGTCAAGGAAAGTCATTATGCGTTGAAGGAGATCCAAGAGCGCCTCGATGAGCTCGAGGCCGAATGGGAGCTTTTGCAAGAGACCAGCAAATTAAAGAAAACTCGCCTCGACGATGCTTATCAAGCGCTTTTATTCAGCCGCACTCTCGACGAGTTCGAGGCTTGGATCGACGAAATCGAAACACAACTCCAGTCCGAGGATCACGGCAAAGATCTGTCCAGCGTTGCCAATCTCTTAAAACGACACACGAATCTGGAGAACGACGTTATGAGCCATAACGAAGCTTGCGAGTCAATCAAGGAGACAGCTGGAAATTTCCAACGCGCCAAACATTTTATGAGCGAGGAAATTCAGGAGCGAGCGGCCTCAACCATCAGCAGGTACGACGCGTCATTATTAAAATGACTACTTCGCCCACCTCTCTAATCTCCCTCTCCCACCACAATCTGTGGATCTTGTGCATTTAAGTGTTTCACTCCCTTTTCGATCCGCCCAATTACCCTCCTCACGATCTGGCTTAACTATCCATTAGTATAAGTGCAATCACGAGAATTTACGCGTACTTTAAACTCTTGCACTTTGCACTAGTGTAAAGCAGAAATTTATCAAGCAGAGTTAATCAACGACCATGGCATTGTCAGTTACAATAACAACAACAATACCAGTAGCAATAATAATGATGATGATTATTATAATAATGAGGACGGGGATGTACCGTAGGTATCATGGCTTACAAGAGCCCATGCAGATACGAAGGGACAACCTCGAGGACGCAAAGCTCCTGCATCAGTTTGCCCGAGACGTGGAGGACGAGCTGCATTGGCTGTCGGAAAAGGAAGCCCTGGCCGCCAGCAAGGACCTTGGTAGCTCGCTCATGACGGTCCAGCGGCTCCAGAAGAAACATCACGCACTCGAGGCTGAGCTCGTGTCGCGGGAGCCGGTGGTCGCGTCCCTCGCGAGCAGAGCTACCGCGATGGTGAGGAGCGGCCACTTTGCCTCCGAGAAAATCGAGTCCCTCTCGCGTGAGCTGCAGCAGAAGCTTATACATCTCAGGGATCTTGCAAGCATCAGGAAGCTGAGGCTGCTGGACGCGGTCGAGTCGCAAATGGTGGGTATTCTTCGGGCCATTATTATTTATGAATGGCTATTCCACGATGGGACGTGGCTTAATCACGTGGCCTCGTTGCCTGCAGTTTTATGCCGAAGCCGCGGAGGCCGAGCAGTGGATCAAAGAGAAGCAGCCATTATTGAATTCGTCAGATTATGGTAAAGACGAAGACTCGGTTCAGTCGCTGTTTAAGAAGCTCGAAGGCGTCGAGCGCGACTTGTGCGGCTTCACCAGCATCGTGGAGAATTTAAAAAAACTGTCCAAGGGATTGGTCGAGAGGCATCATTTCGATAGCAGAAATATAGCGTACAAGCAGTCGGAAATCGAGCATAAATTCGAAGATCTGCAAAACATGAAAGAGAAAAGATCCCAGAGGTTGCTGGAGAGCGAGAAGTACCACAGGTTCATCATGCAAGCCGATCAAGTCATTGAATGGATCGGCGATCAAACGACGGTCTGTACTCAAAGTTTCATACGTATTATTATTATTATTATTATTATTATCAATTATTATCTGTTATTATCCTATAGCCGACAATGTTTCCCTCCCTAACTCCCTCCCCCTCGCTTACTTGCAGCATTATTATTATTGTTGATCTGGCAAATCATACCCATTCCACTTACTCGACACATTGCTATTCTATAATTCTTTTTGACCCATAAAGGTTGCCGCGTCGGAGGACTACGGCTGTGACGTCGAGCACGTGGAGCTGCTCATTCAAATGTTCGACAATTTCTTGTCCAGCCTAATAAGCAGTGAGAACCGCATGACAGGTATCATCGAAGCAGGTCAGAAGCTCATCGAAGAGAAGAACCCCGAGTCCGGCAAGATTCATATGAAGATCGACGAGACGAAGCAACAATGGGAGGATCTGAAAGAGCTGGCGCACGCGCGACAAGATGCGCTCGCCGGTGCCAAACAAGTACACATGTTTGACCGGACGGCCGATGAAACGATATCGTGGATTCAAGAGAAGGAGGCGAGCCTTGGCTCCGACCACGAGTATGCTCACGACCTGGAAACCATCCAAGCCCTCGTACGTAAACATCAAGGACTCGATACGGATCTTGGCGCGGTCAAGGAGCAGGTCTGTGCAAATTATTTTTATTTTCCAAGCATCGTCGGCGATTTACGGCGATGATCGAGCGTAGGCGCCGACCCTGGCGCTGGCATGGCCACGTTAACGCAACCCTAATCTGCTCAATGTAGGTGGAGTCGGTGATGGAAGAGGCCTCGAGACTGGCCGGTTTGTTCCCCGATGCGACGGAGCACATCGCTGTGAAGCACGAGCAGGTGGACGAGTCGTGGAACGAGCTGCTGGAGAAAGCGGCTCTGCGCAAAAGCAAACTCGTGCAGGCCGAGCAGTTGCAAGCTTACTTCGACGATTATCGGGATCTACAATCCTGGATTAACGAGATGGTGGCAAAGGTGACGGCTCCGGATTTGGCGCGCGACGTCCCCGGTGCCGAGACCCTCATCTCACGACACAATGAGTCGCGAGCCGAGATCGACACGCATGACGACGCCTTCGGCAAGTTCTACGAGACCGGCCAGGCCCTCGTCCAGCAGGGCCACTTCCTCGCCAAGGAGATACAGGAGAAGGTGTCCGTACTCAGACAGAGGAGCCAGATACTCGAGGAGACGTGGCAGCGCAGGAAGCTCATCTACGAGCAGAATCTTGACACGCAGACGTTCAAGCGAGACGCCGAGACACTGGAGAATTGGATCGCGAGCAGGGAGCCAATGTTGAGGGACGACCAGTTCGGCGAGTCCATACCCCAGGTCGAGGAGCTCATTATGAAGCATCAGGATTTTGAAAAGACCATCGAAGCGCAGGAGGAGAAGTTCAGCGCGCTCAAGCGAGTTACAATGGTTAGTCGTGCAGTGAGCCATTAGAAACAATATTGGATTTACCAATGGGGGCGGAGGGGCGTGGCAATTTCTTGATTTTATATCATAACGAGATATCGATGCATACGTATGAATGCGTAATACACTCACTTTGTTTTTCTTTCTTCCCATCAGCTGGAGAAGGCCTTCCAGAAGCAATTGGAGACCGAAGTGGCAGCGCGTCAAGCGGAGAAGGAGCGTGTGGAAAGAGCGCGACTCGAGGAACGTAAGCGCAAGGAGGTGCAGAGGATCACGGAGGAGCGTAAACGTGAGGAAGAAAGACGGAGGTACATCGAGAGTCCGCGGCACATGTCGCGGGACGAGATGAATGGTTCCTTGGATGATCATGAAACAACGCTGAATAGGTAATTGCGGACTTTTTCTTTTTTCTTTTTTATTCGTGCTTTCTTCGCGTCGCTTAACCCTACGAACACTTTTTGTCAATTATTCAAGTAAATCAAACGGTTGCAAATAATCGCTAAACTTTATGGAGGGGAGGGGGGATGATGAGTGAGGTGACACGGATAATAGCATCATGAGTAAAAACTTAAATTTGCACAGGTCCTCCGCTTCAATCAAGGGTGGCGTCAACGATAATTCTCAAAATAACGCCCCGGCCACTAGCAAATACGGAGGTCTGCACCACATGCTGAGCGATCGGCTTCGCCGAAGTACGTTATCCCTTAATCGCTTAATTGTTATTTATAATTGCGCCGAGTTTAAGAATCGTTGCCCACCGTTCACCTAGGCAACGTTTAACGATTGATTTTGTTTAACAATTAGCGTCGGCCGCGGATATCAAACGAGCCGAGAGTATGAAGGTCGATACGAAGAAACCAAAGAGAACGCCAAGCTTCACCACGAGACGAAGGACGCAGAGTTTCAGGAAGCACCAGCGAATCGAAAACGTAGACTCTCTACCACCGGTCGAGATTCAAGGCGTCCTTGAAAGGAAGCACGAGCTCCAAAGCGGCGGCAAAAAAGCCGCAGTCAGATCCTGGAAACCGTATTACACAGGTGATTGATTGCATAGTGATTATTGTCCGCCTACGTATTAGCAAATTTAGCCTGGTTTCTGTAAGGTTTGCGGTAATGAAAAAGTAAAAAGGTATCGGAACGATGACGAGTGGATGGTAATTTTTCCAATAACAGGGACGTTGGGCTTTTGTTATGAGATTATATTGTGTGTATGCGTTGTCCCACCCAGCATGCAGGTGAATACAATATGAAGGACTCGGGCTCGCCCTTAGTAGAGTGTACGATCCTGGCATCGACCAACATTGCCAAACGTTGTCAAACAATAATAAACATTCGCGTCTATTTGCAGTGTTGTGTGGACAACTACTCTGCTTTTTCAAAGACATCGATGACTTGCAGTCGAGTAAAGCGGCAACCGCCCCCATCAATATATTTAATGCCGTATGTGAAAAAGCCGAGGACTATACGAAGCGGAAAAACGTATTCCGATTGAAATGTACGGATGGCTCGGAATTCCTATTTCTCTCGTCGAACAAGCAGGACATGGAGGACTGGGTAAACAAAATATCCTTCCACGCAAAATTGCCACCAAGTCTACAATTGATGAGCTACGATGACTCTCACAAGGTAAAATAATAAAACGTTCAGCAGTCCGGGGATTAATGTTACATAATTAAAATTACATGAATTTCTACTTGCGACGGCCTGTCTTATACAAATGCACTCCGATGCATTTAGAATCCAACCGCCGTGGGCTTTTTCTTTCTTTATTTCTCTCCCCTCCCTCCCATTGCACCATGACAATTGTGAAAAATTACAATTTGTGATGGAATTACAGAATCAGTCAGCCGATCACGTGGAGGACGCACCGTCGACTGGCAGTAGCCACGCATCGACGCCTGAAATGGAACGCAAGAATTCCGTCATTAGACGAGACGTCACCACCAGTCCCAATAAAGCTCAAGCCGAATTCGCTCCCCAATCGCAGCAGCAGCAGCAGCAGCAGGGTCACCACCACCAACATCACCAACACCACCATCATAACATCCATCATCAGCATCAACAGCATCACAATAAAAAGCGACACGATTCCAATCGCAATCCCGACAACGTAGGTCTACCAAGGTCACCTCTTGATTCTCAACCTCAAAAGGAGTTCCTGCAGATGTATATGCAGCAGCAGCATCAACAACAACAGCAACAGCAGCACCTTCATCACCACACAATGCAGCAGCAGCAGCAAGTCAGATCTCACGAGCAGCAGTACATGATGCATCCGAGCGAGAAGCCGCCAATTCCTCCAAGAGGCGCTCCACCACCAGTTCCCGCGAGATCACCCAGTTTTGAGAATACGGTGGCACTGAGACGCAATGGTGCGCTGACTTGTTAAAGCTTTTCCAAAATTTTCTGCCCTTTGGCTTATTATCGTGCATATAATGCGTGCCCGTCTGGATAATTTTGAATCTGACAGAGACAAAGATCGAAATGGCGAAAGCCAGGGTGATGTCACTAATCTTCGCACTCGTATAACCAAAAATAAGATTTAAATTCAGAATTTTAAGCGCTGTGAATTGATTATTGAGAGGGCTTAGCGAATCTGATGAAGTGAAACTTTTAATGATCCAACGTCGCGATCGAGTCGTTACGCGTTTATTGGAGATCCGTGCGAACAAATACGTGCAGTCGAGGGATGAGTTTTATAAAATTTTGCAATCAGGTGGAGAAAAATGATTGGGAGGACGCGTCATCGAAAATCATCTCTTTAAGAAAGAATTTACGATCTCTCATCTCTCGGCTTTTTTAAGAGGCAAACTTCATCATATCTACAACAAATAATATTCATACAATGCAACGGAGAGTGTTTCGTCAACGTGCTTGATACTACAGAGATTTATATATGATAATAATTGCCGGCTATTTGATTGATTTTCATTGACATCATCGTGGCTTTCTCCCTCAATTGCCATTCATTGCATTTTATATTTTAGGAAAGCCTACATTGAGATTGATCAAATTATTACCAGACGTTCAAATCCATTTCTCACACACGCGAGCACACAGACAGACAGACAGACAGACAGACAGTCTTCTATTTCTATCTGCTCCCATGTTGTTCCGTATTATACTTTATCGAACGTGTTTGTCCGTATAGACGTCGAACATTATGCGCCGCAAACAAGACCACAGTCTTATCAACCACCGAGCGCAAACATGAATCTAAATGGTACGTCTGGTCAATATGCCACGAATGACAATAATTGGCATAGACAGTCGAATGTCGAACACAATTCACACAATCAGCAACAAGGTATACGCATTGCCAGTAAAATGATTGTTCCAAAATGTTTTATCAAGTCTTTGTCACTTTGGAACGGCAAGATGTTAATCTCATACGTGTTTCTTTCTCACTTTCCTTAGAAATAGTGCCACCGCTGCCGTCGACTGCCCCTCCGCCCGCGAATAAAATAACCCACTGGAACAGCTCGCACGATAGTGGTCAGTTTCCTTTCTCTTTATTAATCTCATTTTATTAAGCGGCAGTCGTCAGCTAACGTCTTGTTATTTTTCTTTATTTCTCTTTTAGCTTATGGAAATATACCGGTGAACTCGAGACAGGTGAGTAAGAGCTAATATTATATAATAATCGAGCAATCCCCTCGCGTTTCCCCTCGTTCGGGCATTAAAATAAGCAAGAGAATCTCGGTGAGAGATAGTGATTGTGATTAAACCCGTGTCGGTCGAGTCGATTGGCTTACGTTCCTAGTGCCGTGAGCAGCCTCCATCCTAATCAGCAAATCGCCTTAATTTTATTTATTTTTTTCTTCTTTTGTTCTCTTCGTCTCATGTTCGTGAAGATGAGCGGACAGCACCAAATGAATACATTTACTGGGAGGCCGAACTCGTTGCCGCCTTACGTGGCGCCGCCAATGGCGTCGTTGCCGACGGTACCGCCGACGATTACGGTGGTGGACGGTGCCGGGAGGAGACCTTCCGAGAGTGGTTCGGAGAGCGAGCAGAGCTTCGGCGGTTCGCGTAAGGATCGCGATTTTAAGAAAACTTCGGTATTGAGTAATTTGTTCGGTAGGCGCAAGAAGTCCTCGCAACAATAATTATATACGTATTTGCTATCATCAGCTGGACTGCGAGATTATTATTATTTTTTTTAATTAAGATTTCTCGTAAGCTTGTCAGATGAGATTGCAATCTAACCTTCGCACGAGGACTTTTGATTATTTTAGATTATTTTTATTTGCATAACGTGAAATTTAATAGCCTGGAGGAGGTCTTTAGTGTAGGATTTGAATCTTGTGTATAATTATTGAAATTCTTCTTGAACATTTCATTTGTTTATCGACTTTTAAAAGAATTTTTTTTTTTTATCATTATTATTATTGTCATTATCATTATTATTATGATTAATATTATTAATATTATAATATAATTTTTTATTATTAATATCCTTTGTTGATTATGATAAAGTGACTAATGATTATCGAAGTTACGTGAAAGAAGTCATTATAAATTCCAATTCAAGCGTATCTTGAGTCTGGTAACGAGAGAGAGAGAAAGAGAGATATGGTGATCAATGATTTTCTAGAGCAACCATTTAAGAAGCCAATAAGTAACAGTAATAAATAAAGATAGAGCAATCAAAACTCATCAACAACAATAAGTAAGTGAATGTAGAACACACACACACTGGCTTAAAATGTACCTGACCATGTAATTGAAAAGAAAATAAGTTTATAAACTCGACTGTAGCGCCAGAGATTTGTATGTTTATTTTGTAGATGATTTAATATATGTTTCAAAATGTTAAGAAAAAAAAAAATAAAAAAAAAATGTATATTCATGGCTACTATTCGGGAACAATTAATGTATTAAGATGTATGTTGTATGAAATCAAATTAATATAATATAGTTTTGGAATATCAAAAAGCTTAATTTTTGTAAGAATGAAACACCATTGTGAGCTATAACGTGTAAAATGTGTGCTTAAATAATTATATAATATGCATATAGTCCTATATTAAATTTTTTTTTTACTATTTATGCTATCCTTTGGTGTTGTACTAATACATTGTAAGAATTTCATAATCAAGTCTAATTAATAAAGACGTGACTGATTTAAATTTCTATGCGAGTATTCATTTTCTCTATGATACATCACACGGATGTGCTGATACGCTTTTACGGATTATTTTTAATTGATTAAAGCATTATTTCATCATTTGCAGAACCGTAACCAGCGTCAAATTATCGATATTTGTATCCTTAATGCTTAAGCAAGTAGATATTTTTTTTAGGATGAAAGTGCGCCGAAAAAGGGCAGATAAAGGAAATTTTTTATCAATAATGTTGAAGAGCAGCTGATTTGTTCCTACGAATTTTCAATTCAAACTTATATATATATATATATAGAGAGAGATAAAACGAACACACGCATATATTATATATATACGTAGCGAAATATTTGACAAATTTTTTATACACATTAAAAAAAACTTATAAGCTTTATTGAAATTTATTGTTTTTAAAAGCAAAATTTCAGTGTATATTGTCTATATTTGTATTTATATGCTATTGTGAAAATTTTTTCAACACAACACGTCCAATGTAAGTATTTAATTTTTTAATAAGTTTACTGCAATATTTTTATTCATTTTTTTATATAAATAATTTCGAAGAAAATGTATACAGAGTTTATGATTTCCTTCATTTTTATTACTTACCGTACATTTCCAACTTTTTTTCTTGATGAAATTTTCTGATATTACATTTACGAAAAGAGATAAATGTTGTAAAACCACTATTTTTTCGGCTTAAAGTTAGACTTAATACATGAGAATAAGTAACTTTTATGGGATTTTAAAAGTCAAATACACAAGCGACTTAATTAAATAAATAGACAATTATGTCTCGAGTACAAATGAGGCGAGCTTATGCTCATTTTAAATAATGAAATTTAGATTTTATGAACATCATAATGGCAACACATTGACGAATATCTGAATATAAAAATTTAACTGTGATGAGCAAAAGGTAGACATATTAACTTTTAATATTCAACGTAAAGCATTCACAATAAATTATTTATATCCTCGTGCGAGTTGGAATTAACTAATTGGCCGTTCAGAAATGTATTTCGTTCCGTTAGTTTCGATTGAGCAATAATAAGTCAGTAAACGTACTGGTATTACCTTCATCCACAGACACTCTTGTTTGCATTCATTGAAAATTAAATGACAATTTCAAGTGGATTTCATTGTGACCAATTAATTTGCAACGTAAGTTAATCATTTGCGTAATATCAGTCGCTTATTAGCATCTATCTGTAATATTGTGCAATGGTGCTTGATTTCAGGAGCGATAGATAGCAAATATATCGCGTTTTACTAGTAATAGAGGAATTACAAACTATTTGCCATACCGATGAATATTTGATATGAGAAAGAAAAGACAAAATTTCACTTTAATATTATACTTCGAAATGACGAATGAATGAATAAGGATTCACGTAATGAGTTCTTGTTGCTGTAAAATACCTCGTTAATACGGTAAATGGAGGAAACCTTAAGTATAATACGTATGAATGATCCTCAATAAATACTTGATTACAATGATGTAATGTATAATTTACATTGTTCTTTATATATATATATATATATATATATATATATATATATTGATAATGCATTACCTACATGTACGTGTTGCAATATATACACGTATAAATTAAAATAAATAAAACAGTAAGTGAAAGAGCGAAGTTGGCGAAAATAAATCAAGTTTAATATATTTGATTAGATCAATCAACAAGATAAAGCACCGAAGCCGCTACGATTACTATTGACGTTATATCCATAAAATTAAAGCACAATAGGATTTATCAGCATTGTATCTGCCCGTAACACGTCTTAAGACTTCGAAGATGAGACGATACTGGTGCTTATGCTCGTGAAACATGATGTTGCTAATGATTGGATGCATCCAAAGTCGTAATGGTTGTGCGATAGTTGTGACGGCAATGATAAAAGGCGCGTTTGGGGAAAAAGTATAATGGCAGAGGGTGATGTTTAGAAACGAATGTACAACATCGTTGGATGCCGAGAATATTCTGTAATCTGTAGACTTGAAATATCATCCATGAGTTGAAACTGGCAATTTAAATGTTTACTTAAACAAGTAAAGTAAAAATAACAAAATGTTCGTTTTGTAAATACTCGAGCAAATTATAATGAAGTTTAAATGATACTTGCCTTTTTATTGTTATCAAAGTACGACTTAGTTAATTAGCTAATCATAAAATTTATTGTATAAAAGTAATACTTATTTATAATATTACACAGGTAGTTTGTATTGAAAATGGTTAATCGTTACTCGATAGAAAATAGAATAATTGACATTTGAAATATTAGCATTTACAATTGGAAAGTCATATCCAAATTGACGTATTTATCGATTATAAATCATTGAATTAAGGTGAAATTAAAAAAAATTTTTCTTCTTTCAAACAATGCCTTAATAAATTACAATCAACGGTTATACAGTGATTATACAAATCGTTGAATTTCATTATTCATAAATTATTTTTTTTCTTTTTTTATTTATCGTCAATTACATTCTTATTATGCTATGGTTTTATTTGTTATTTTGAATTATTATGCGATTCGATGAAAAATAATTTAAGCTTAATATCGATATCACAAATAATCAATTCCCATAAGATTCTCGTATAGAATTTTATAAATTTACCAAATGGTCGTCCTTTATATTGTATTAATGTAGAAAGAATAATGAAATTTCAATAGTATTTATTCATGTCAAAATCATAAATTTTTTTTTTTTTTTTTTTTTTTTTTTTTTTTTTATTATTTAAAATACAAATAGCTTATAACTTGTAACTGTTTTAAATTCTCATAATTACAAATATTTAAACTATATTATATTGTATTCTTAAAAATCGTAACCTAATTGTACATGTATATATTAATTTGTAATTATTTTTACAATGTCTTTTTTTCACTTTTGTTTATTTTTTTTTTGTTTTTTTTTTTGTTTTTTGGTTTTTTGTTTTTTTTTTGTTTTTTGGTTTTTTGTTTTATTTAACACGAATTAGATACACTTTTCAGATATTGAGGGGGGGGTGGGGTGAAAGGAGAGAGAGAGAGAGAGAGAGAGAGAGAGAGAGAGAGAAGAAAATAAACATCATTCTCATCACGTTGTTATATAAAAAGAGCAATTGTATTTACATTTAATAACAAATATTTACTTATACGTTAAGAGAATAAGAAATATAATATAAAATGTTAATGGTTAATTTTACTTAAAGCCATAATGAAGAGATTTGCATTTATGTGCAAGGGTACGAGCGAATAGATTCATCGGCTATTCCGCACTATCATATTTATTTGCAAATAGAGATGGAATCATTGTATAACAGTAACGACAAGAATGTAACCCTTCACTTACTGGAAAAGTCGCAAGAAACTAGTAAATTAAATAGTAAACGCAGTGTAAATGGTCATAAAACATTAGAAATTGTTTAAAAGATGACTTAACATTTTTGTAAATACAAAGATTATTGATAGAGAAATCAGAAGGATGAAAACAAGTGTTACAAGTAAATGTTTGTACGTAGTATAAGATGTTGACTGTTAAACCATAATCTTTATAAGTAATTTCGAATATTCAATGTCAAAATTAGAAATCAATAAACATCCGAAGGTCTAATAATACACATAGAAAACGAAAGGTTCAATTAATCTTTATCCTTACATCTCTTGATTAATTGTCAAGGCTAGGAGTTATGCTTCTAGCAATCCTTGAAAAATTTATAATCAATACTTACTACTGAATATGTTAATCGAGTGGATCGGTTTAAAAATTTTTTTGCAGCCATCGAATATTCTTAATAGTTCTTAAATGTTTTTGTTCCTTTTTTTTCATCCACTTTGGCGTCTTTCATCGTTAGATTTGGTATTCAATCCCGGTATCTTAAATAAATAAATAAATAAATTTTCCTTAATTTCTTCGACTCGTACAATATTAATTAAATATTTTCTCTGCTTTAACCACATTGATTATTATTGTTTCAAAAAAGTTAAGCGATTCATTTATTTATTATGTGACAATGGAAATTTCGTGTCAAAATGTTTTATTTATTTTTGTTTTGTTTTTGCTTTTTATACTAAAATGCTACAAATTATTCGATTATTTCCAATTTTTATTGTATATTTAATGGTGGGGTCGTGGTCAGGAAGGGAGGGAGAATTTCATTCTTTTTTTCATTCATTTTTTTTTTCAAACAATAAAAGTCAGATTTTTAAATTTGCCTATTATTATTATCTCGTTTCGTCTTTAGTTCATTATCATTATCATTGAAAATGATCGATCGAAATTTATATATAAAAATTTATTTAGTATTTCTTTGAAATGCCATTATAATATTGATACTCGTTTCGCGCTTTTTTTCTTTTTCTTTTTCTTCTTCCTCTTCTTCTTCTTCTTCTTCTTCTTCTTCTTCTTCTTCTTCAATGTTTAGCTCTGATTAGTCAATATGCATAAACACACATACGTCTCGGGAACGTAACTTACACACAGTAAGGAATTAATTATTCTGTAATTAATAAACCTAATTTTTCCGCTATATTATTTACTTATTAGAAAGTCTCATTATTAAAAGCCGCTTGTTATCAAAATAGAAAATAAATAAATAAATAAAAGGAACCACAATTATCTCGTGCTATCTCCCCTCATTTCGGAATATATTAAAACTGGCTTCGTCGCAAGTGTCTTTCAAGCATAAATTTTCTTAACCCATCTGGACCAAATATTGCAATTATATCGGATAACTAATTTCGTATCTTATATTTATCTCCATCCACGATGCTTATTATCCATGTCTATCCCAAGAATTCATACAGGCGCATTTGACCTTCCGATAAGCTGAACTTACAAATATTGATTCATTACTTTCCCGATTCCAATTGACACGCGTCATTTATTTATAATGCATTGGCAATTGTTCTTTATGACTCGTCGTGACGTAAACCCTGTTACCCTATTAATTACGTACAAGTTAGGCGGCAACACGGCCATATGAACTCGTGCTAGTTTACCGAAATTTTGCGAAAATTCATAATATTGAGGAGAGGTAAGCTGCTCTTGCTCCAATCAATCTCACTAATCTTAATACACCTTTTATTTGCTTCCTATTGATGGGCGGGGGGAGGAGGGGGGATCATCCCAAAATTCTGTGTGTGCATGTGCGGGGTGCAAAATTTACGTTCACAACCACTTGCTTATTGAAATTGGACACTACTGTTAAGGTATGTACGTTGATGTAGCGTTACCGTGGATTAGAGAGGATCGAAAGTACTCCGAAAGACGTTGATTTCATTTATTCGACGCTTTTTAATTAATTTTTACTAATAAATGGATGTAGAATAAAACTTTACAGCTTAAAGGATTATTTAAAGACATGACAACGAGATGGAGAAGAAAAAAGAAGGAGTATTTATTTGATTATTTTCAAAGAATGAAATAAAATGTGATTTTATTTTCTAAATATTTAGTCATTCCCTCGAGTTTCCTTCCAAAATTCACAATTACTAATGAAAATGGCACGTATATTTTGTATCTAAAACATTGAGGTTAAGCTTAAAATGAGAAAAACTTTTAAAAATAAGTAAAATTAAAACACATTTTATTTATGAAAAAAAAACCTTATATACGAAATTTAAAATAAACAAATCCATTTGCATTTTATAGAAGTTCGATAAAACATTGTGCGCATGCAAATGAAAATTAATCGAGACATTTATTGAAAAAACTTGCGACATAATAGATATAAATATCGTGTAATGTGTAAAAATCTTCCAGTGGTTACTTAGGTGGGCGGATGGAGGGGGGACTGGCGTGTGCGCACGTAGGTGTACGTGTGTGTGTACGTGTGTGTGTGCGCGCGCGCGCGCGCACCAGTGTGCCTGAGTGCGTGTTATTACCTTTCGTCATAGTGAACCCAGTAAGTTTAGGCGATTCACCAGTAAATACTAATTATACAGTCCAAAACCAATATACTTCTCAAAGCACTTATATAAAATCTTTATTCGGAAGATACATGTGTAGTAGACTGAGCGCAGATCTTATAGTTAAATAAAAAAAAAAAAGAAAAAAGAAAGAAAGAAAAAGAAAAAACAAGAATACTTAAAGACCGAGAGAAAGTATTTAAATAGAAATATACAAACGAAATAGAATTCAATATCTTTTTGTCATCTATTGGCAGCAAATTTTGTCACTTTGTCAACATCATTCTTTAATGCACCTGCCATTTGCTAAAATTTACAACTGTATAATCAACTTCATTTGCATTTTTAAAGCTCTTAGTAGTCACCAGATTTTATTTATTTTTTTTTTTCGTCTCTTAAAATATAAACAAACTTGCATGTCTTAGCTATAGAAAGAAAAAAAATAAGAAAAAAAAAAAGAAGTAAATATTGCTTATAACACAGAGACAGTAGACGCTTCCAAAGTAAAATCGATCACATATTGTAGATCAATTTTCTGACGGATCGCATTGTGACTGCGACTGTGTTTCCCACGAATTGGTGATTGTCACAGAAAAAAGCAGGAAAGGAGCAAACGCGAGGACGCGAGGGCGGGAGGACGCCTCTTATTTATTTAAAGGATCAACAATTATCAATCAATCCCAAGACGTTTATTTATTTTTATCTCTCGCAAATTATTACACATTTAATAATGATTTATCATTCATTTGCATCTCGGCTCAACGAATTAAAAATTACGTATCAAGATAAAGGTTGTATGATTAGTTATTGCTCTTGGATCCACTTTTTTCTGTCATTTACAAGAAATCATCAAAACACCGCGTCGCAACACGAAGAGTCATGAAGGTGTTGTTTAAGTTTTGTCACTGTTATTTATAAACTACGCAAATAAGGCAAAGTCAATAATGTCAACGAAGCCATAACGCGATCTACATCCGATCAATATCCGACACACTTAACAAAATATACCTAATCTACTTTAAAAATTATGGATCTTGTGCGCCTTATAAAGAGAATTCGCATTTTAGCATCGTGTACAATGTATTGTCTCCGTCTTATCAATCTAACTTGGTATATTATTACATACACTGTTGTGTGTATTTATTTAAAATGCGCCTATTTTTCTTTCCATTCCTTTGTTTTTTGGGTTGGGGTTGGGGTTGGGGTTGGGTTGGAGTGAGGTGGTGGTAGTGGTGGTGGCGGGAGGGAGGGAGGGAGGAAGGATTGTTGTCATTCTTTTTTTTTTATTATTATTTTTTTTCTTTTTTAAATAAATTTATATATTTTGTTTGTTTATTATTCTAAAGTTGGATCAGCTGTTGTTGCCCAGTGAAAACTGCCTTCTGTCACAACACAATTAATACTTGCATGGCGGATTGACATGTATTTGAACTTGGTTGATCTCTCCCATATACTTTTATCATTTATTGTTTCGAAAGTGTTTTCTTTCCTATCGGCGCTCGGACATTACGATTCATGCCCAATTTATCGCGAGACCTCAAATTCAAGTGGCTATATTCTTATCACTCGTTCAACCATCCCCAATTTATAAAATGTTCCAAGTCGTACGACAGAAATGAGAAACAAATTACTACGGTTTAAACACATTTACAACATACTTGCCTTTGTTTATTAATAATACTTCTACTTTAATATATAGTATTCTAAAAGAAAATCGCTTGATAAATCATCCCGTATTTTATACAAATATTATATAGTGGTGGGTAAAAACAAGTACCATTGCTCAAGCCATGCCTCAAACACGTATGGGTATTATTAAAAAACTAAATAATAATAAAGATTATTGGACAATGAACTTGATTTCATTCGATTCGCACTCGCATGCGTCTAACGCTCGTACAATTTATTGAAGCGATTTTAACGTAGAATCCAATATTTCTTTGCGAATTAAGAAAGTAAGACTCGCGCTTTCGCTCCAGTTATTATTATATATCACCATTGTTCCCTAATGTCAAGCATCGTGACTTGGATCATCCAAAAATATGATTGAATTTGATAAAGTGTAGTTCGCTGTCAATACAGCATGTGGCTCTTTATTTTGGGCGTCTTTAATTTTGTGTTTGGGCTTTACCTCGAGGTGCATAATTACTACGATTTCTCTGATTTCCGCGGAATTGGCCACCGCCGCGTCCACTTCCACCCCTTTCCCCGCGTGGGCCGCCTCTCGGTTGGTTGGTCGTCGACCTCTTGAAGCCGCTATTATAGCCGGTGCTGTTGCCTTCGCCATTATTGCTCCAGTTGCGTTGGTATCCATTTTGATAGTTTCCATCGTTGTTGCGATAATACGTTCCTGCAAACATCGGGTGCCATTTCAATTTCACGTTTCTCCTCATCGCATCGACCCCCAATTACGCTTTTTACGGATATATAGTCGCACGATCTCATACACAAATTCCATCGATAATACGATCATACAACATTGCCCAACAACTATTATACATGCATATATATATATATATATATGTAAACACATATTAAATGCATTAATTTTCATTTAAGCTGTTCTCCGTAATCGCTATTACTTATTGTTAAATCTGCCTCGATTGTAAAGAGGTAAAGGGAGGGGGGGGGGAGGCTATATTACGAGTACGCGTATCGTTTTAATTTTTAAAGGGTGGCACCTATCATCAACATCATTGTCATTATTTCTCTATTTGTCTCTCGAGCGCTCGCGCAACCGCGCGTACGTCACACGGTCATTTAGGAATTATTTTAATTTTCTTTTCTTCGCGAAAATGCAATGATGCCCAGCAAGCCACAAAAACAAAGGAAAACAGAACGAAATTCGCGATTACCTTAATGGCTTATCTGGCAGATAAAAGGACTGTTTTGCACACGACCATTAAAAGCGCGCTGATAACGAGTGAAAATGTCATTCAACGCACCTCTACCATTTTGCTGATAACTTCCTCGTCCTCTGTTGCTATAGCCGTTGGAATTTCCGCGTCGGCCACCGCGACCTCGGAAATTACTTCGCTGTTGATCGCCCCAGGGCTGCTGGTTGCTTTGCATTTGCTGCGAATCTTGAATCGACTGAGGCTCGACCTGGCTCCAATCGCCGCCCGCACTCTCCGACATCTGTCCCCAGTTGGGCGTGCTGTTATTCTGACCGACGTCGCCCTCCCCAACGCCGGACTCGCTCGTGCCCTTCTCCTGGAGGCCATCCTAAAGAAACGAAGAGCGAACGTTAAATTAAGGGACTCGATAGGCGCCTCCTTCTACAACTCCTTCTACTACTACTACTAACCCCTCCCTCCCGCCCCATCACTCGCGAACCCATCATCCCCACACCCACCAATCACGACCACCGTTACCAACGGCTTTATGTCCTAAGGAATAGTCATATACGCACGTGCATGTCGTCCTTTTGTGGAACCAGCGACTCCTGCTGCGACATCGGATCGAACGTCTGGGCCTGCGGCTGAAAGCTGCCCGCATTCTGCGAATTAAATTGCATGCCCGTCTGATGCGACGGAGGCATCGGAATAGGCGGGGGTGGATTGGCATTCCCAAAGCCCTGAATGTGCGACATATCTTGGGGCGACTGATGCTGGTACATCACCTGCGACACCCCGTCCAAATTAGCGACGATTGAGAAATCAGTGGGACAGTGGTGACACGGGGATGGGTAGACGACTGGTAAAGGATGACTGAGGATTACCTGAGCTGGTACGACGGGAGGGCCGGCGAACGACTGATTTGTAAACGTCTGAGTAGGGATTGGAGTATTGAGAGTGACGGGTGCCACGACAGTCACTGCGCTAGGAATGTGAGTTACGACTGGCGGCGCTTGGGACGCGACGACTTCGGGCGCGTCGAGCTCGGACTCCTGGAGAAAAAAGAAGTTCGGTGCTGGGCCAATGACGTCGTTTATCCTCGGGGCAGGGGCCGGGGTTTGCACTTGGGGCGGCGGCTGCTGCTGCTGCTGCTGCTGTTGCTGTTGCTGCTGTTGAGGTTGTTGTTGCTGTTGTTGCTGGATCTGCGGACTCGGCACGTAGGCGGCGCTGTTTGTGTAATACGAGGCGTCGACCGGAACTTGTTGAATGGATGGAATGGGCTGCGTCACAACTGGAATAGGAGTTGCGACAGCGGGGGCCCCCGCGACGACGGGAATGGCGGCCACTTGAACGGGGTAGGCTTGCATCTGCAAGAGTGCCTCTGGTTGCGACGGTGGCGGAATGTGTGTGTCACTACTGTTGTAATCATCGTCGATGGACTGGGGGAGGTGCTCGTTGCCAATTTGTGGGTCGACCGCTCCTTGCGTCACCTGCGCATGCACGCACGCACAAAACGAGCGAGGCGAGAAAAAAAGATAGACAGGGTGAGCTAGTGGGTGAGAGTGAAAGTAAGAGAAAGAGAGAGTGAGAGAAAGAGAGAGAGAGAGAGAGAGAGAGAGAGAAAGAGAGAAAGAGAGAGTGAGAGAAAGAGAGAGAGAGAGAGAGAGAGAGAGAGATAAACAGGAGTATAACACGATTAACCTACATCTTCGACGACCACGTCAATCTCCTGAACTTGATCAAAGTAACCGCACTGGGTTATGGACGTTATGATTTCTTTCAGCTTGGAATAGGTTGTACCCACCACGTCCCTCGGCCTCCCGTCCACAATGAGGACATAATGCTCGGCGACCTTGTGCGCTTGCTGAAGGAAGGTCAAGTCGCTCTCTTGGCGATCGTGTTTCAGCATAATTTCGTTGTACAGGTCATCCAGGTACTTGAGGTCCTCCTCCGCAATTTTGATGGCGCCGTTCACTCCGTTGATAAAATCGTCGCGCACTCCCTGAGCTCCCATGTTCATCAGGGTATCCTGAATCAGAAGGACCTCCCGCACCTGCGAAAGAAGTTGAAGGTGATACAGCAACTCGGGCGAGCCCGGCCATGGCCGGCATTGTCAAACTACCACACTAACCTTGCTTATGTCTTGCTGCATCCTCTCCGAGGCCTCCTTCCTCGCGAGCTTCTTCTGCTGCTTCGCCGCGTCATTGGCAATGCCGACGATCTGCTTGTAGAGCTCGCGCGTGATGTCCAAGGTCTGCTGCACTTCGTCATACTTGGCGACGGCGGTCTTCTGGTCGGCGTGGAGCTCGCCACCATTTTTCACGATGTCCCTGTACGACTCGAGCTTACCCTGCGCACGATTATCAAATTGTCGATATAAAAAAAAAAAAAACGTGGTCTATGGGCCCGCGGGTGCCGGGATGTCTCGTCCGAGGAGACGGTGGCGGTTTTGGAAGCGGTAGCAGAGGTGAAGATGAGCGAGTGGCGGTTGTGGCTGGGGTGCGTGCACGTCGAGGGATGAAGTAAGGAAGGGGACGGGGACGAGGTCGGAGACGATGACGGGGACGGGGACGAGAACGGAGATAGAGATGGGGTGATGGAAAAAATGAGAGAGGGAGAGGGGACGAGGGAGCTGGGGGTCGGGGTGGAGAGAGCGAGTCAGGGCGACGGGGAGAGACGAAGAGAAAGAGACAAAAAGTGAAATGTAGGGGGGGGGGGAGGTGGAGGAAGAATGAAAAGCGAGGATGGGAGGACCGCAGGCCGGGGTCGGGACCGGAGCCGGGGCCGGCACTCGAGTTCCCGGTAGCTCGAGTCTCCGTGGACGGGTGCCAGGTCGGCCTTAGCGCCTCCAGCGCGCGAGCACATGGCGCAGAGGCTAACATGGCGGCGGCGGTGGCCGTCGAGCGCAGGCACAAGCCCACGGAGTCCGGCTCCTGACAGTCGAGGTCGACTTACCTTGCGCTTCTCGAGGTTCCGTATTTTGTGCTCGATGACGATGATCGCTTGTCGAATTGGTTCCACGGCCTCCGTAGAGGCCTGCTTCTCTAGTTTGGGGTTGGCAGAAGGCATCCTTCACGGGCAACAAACGCGAACTGGGACCCAGGCTCGCTCGCTCACTCGCTCGCTCTCTCACTCTCTCGCTCTCTCTTCCCCTCTATCGCGCGCGCTCGCTCGCTCGTGTTAGCTCGCACTCTCCCGCTTCTTCACTTGCAGGCTCTTATGCGCGCGCGAGCGCGTACTCGTTCGTGTATTTACGCACACCCACACGCACTCGTACTACGGCACATACGCGACCGCATAAAGTCGTGGCCCCCTCCCAGTCCTATTAGTACACGCGCGCACATACACTCGCTCGCATGCTCTTTCTCTCTCTTTCTCTCTCTCTCTCTCTCTGTCTCTCTCGCTCGCGGGTCTTGTCTCAGCGCGGCGCACGGGCTGCTTGGCTCCAGGAGGGCGCCGAGCGCTAACCGGCGCGCAAGTCTCCGCGGGAAGCTGTCGCGCATGCGCCCCGCGCACTTTTACTTTTCTTTCGCGCGAGCGCTTTGTTGTCTTCCTCAGCAAGCGGACGGCTCATCGAGGATCCGGTGTGCGAGGACTGTGTACGAAGATCGGATTACTATCTATCTATCTCTCTCAATGTCCAAGACCGTATTTCCAGACTCGCACGCGCCCCCGTTCCCGAACCGCCGCCGCTGGCGCCCCCTCCCGCTACGCCCGACGCCTTCCGACGCCTCGTCCAGCATTATACCGCACCGTCTCGCCCTGCCCGCCCCTCGTCCGTCGGCCAACTCCGGAAGGAGTAGTCGCCCGTTGGCTTATAGGTAAATTTGCCGAGAGACTCGGACAGCCTTGTGACTCCTCTTCGTTGTGTTCGTTGTGGCGCGTTGACCCGACGATTCATCGTCGCTCCTCTCCTTACCAACTGTCTTAGTTGGATTAAGCTTATCGCGGCGATGCGTGACGCTTAATTTTCTTCCTTCCGTCTTCTTCGAAATAAACTCGCTGCTGGCATCGTGCGTTCCAATATCCCGACTCGTCGTCCTTAAACTCGATCCTCGACCGGCTCCTTCTCCCTAAATCCAACAATCTTCGAGCAATTAACGAGCACATAAAAATTTATAATGTCGCGCGCTTATTCTCGGGGTACTTGCCAGTGGGAGATAAAATGGGATTTGGCCGGGTTGCGATTGCCGAGATGCCGTTTCAATTTGTCTTTTTAAATATTGCCGTTCCGTTCGATAGACGTGGATCACGCGAGGAGCTTATTTTTTTGGCCTTGTAAGTTATTATCGATAAGCGAGAGTGGGTGAGCTTGGGCGGGGAGGGGGCCGGGCGGGATGCGCACGAATGAATTTTTCGAATGACGAGACAATTGTTGAATCGCTATTATTGCAATGTTTAATGGGCATAATTTGCTTGTCGGCGACAATGTAAATTGGTGATAAGTATCGAGCAGCTACAAATGTCAATGAACAAACGATCGATCGAGCTATGTCAAAAGTTAAAAATGTATGTGCGACAATCCAAATTTCAGTATTTGCTATTGTCGATTGATTTGCAGGGCAAACAGTCCCCTTAAAATTTGGATAATCCAAATGTCAAATAATGGCCTTTTTATCCCTCTTTTTCATAGACGGACATTGTTTGCTGTCAATACAATGAATTATTATTCAATGCTAGAGGATTATTTATTAGGATTTAAATAAAAAGAAAAAAGAAAAAACAAAATTTTACGGACGAATGGAATGTTCTTTTTTTTTTTTGTTTATTCTTCCCATTTGTTCTTTTCGTTACTTTTCACAGGATGGTTTTGCAATGCACGAGTAGTTATGTGCTGTGCAAAGCGAATTGTCGGCTAAGTGTTGGCTATTTTTTCAGCAATGATAAATACAATTTCATAATAAATTTTTTTATGAAAATGTCGATACTGTGAATTGGTGAGAGTGGGGCAGAGGGGGGGCGTGGAGTGGGGCTTGCGTCAATCATATTATTGTCAGGAACAAAGTTTATTATTCGTTCGATTGATGGAACAATTCGTTAACTTATATCCACTTAATATCAAAAATATTTCTTATTCTGTGCTCGCTGTTATCAAATATTTTCTATATTGCTGTAGAAGAGACGAATGTTCCATTTAATAGAATCAGCAGTTGGATTAAATGGATCGAAAACTTCATTGAAACTCAAACACTAATTTTTGCGTATGAATTTAGTGGATACATAAATTATGTAATTATCGAGGGCATCAAATTCATAAAAACATAATTACAACGGATAATTGAATGTAGATATTTGCTTGTTTGCTTTGTTTTTTATTCATAAAGTTTATTGTGTCAATAGGAACTAGATTAAGAATATTCCAATAATAATAAAAAATATAAAATTTACTATTAAATTACAATTTTAATTATTATTATTTATATATCGGATCTCGATAGAACAAGTGATAAATTATATTTTTTCGATCATTCGCACAATGATTTTTCATTGAAAAACGTCAGTTACGAATGTATGACCTTTGTCATGCCCTACCGATACTTCAATTATCTAAGGATCACATTATTTGAATATCTTGAATAATGTTAATGGCAATAAATATTCTTAAATTATTACAATCATATTACGTACATACAAGTTACAATTTTCATTTTTAAATACGTGAGTAACTTTGTCAAAAATTTATCTTATCGCTACTACCTAATTAAATAATAAGATAAATTTTCGATTATTAATGCTTAATTCATTTTTAAAATAATGTAATAATAATAAGCATCATTTCGACGTTTTATTAGTCCACATTAAGGAAAAAATATTATTTGTATTGCTCTTGTTAACGCTCAACTAATTCCTCCCATTACTCTACTACTAAAATATAATATCTTTCGTCGTTTGCTAATTACCATATGTATAAAGCGATAATCATTTGAAAAGTCAAGTTAAAATTTTTAATAAGAGTTAAATTTTTAAGAATAGCTTGTATGGATGGTATTTTGTTTGAAACATAAAGAATAAAAAATAGAAGAAGAAAAAACACAGAAGCTACACTTTCATCGATCTTTTTACACACACACGCACGCGCGCGCGCACGCATACACATTTTTTATATTTAAGGAACAATGTTAATTATTCGAAACATATTTATTAAACGAATTCGTGCAATTATGTAAAGTTCAACTTTACATAAAATTTATTTCAACGATGTTTTAAAATTACGAATATCAATGGTCATTACAAGAGAGAGATACGGCTGCGTACTACATTAATTGATATATTTAATTAAATGAAATTAGTAATACGTCGGACGATATCCCTTCACTCATCTAGCATTAATGGGATTTATCATGGATTTAACAATTTCAGCGCATCATTTACGTTCAATACAAAATTAACGATAATTAAAGTGACAATTAAATCAACCTCGCCGTTTTCTTTTATTTATGGTATGCCGTTTATTCGTCATTTTCATGTGGAATATTATGTTTAATGGAAGAGTTGATTGTTTAAAAAAAAAACTGTACGATGAATTTTCTTCTATAGTAAATAAATTGTTTATGATTGAGAATACACTAATTTATTGTCGTACAGAGACATAATGCTGTGGCTTTAAATATTGCTATGACTTTTGCTTTAAAAATATTTGTACAAAACATTTGCCAAGTAGGAGAAATTATCGAAAAGACTTTGGTAATGTATGAAAGAATTTTATTTTATTTTTTATTTTTTTTTTAATTTTATTGAAAAATTATTGATAAGAACATAAATTATTCCAATTTAATCACGCTATACACATTAATATTCCGTAATTTTCTAACAATTACTGTTTTAACCGAAAAATACTGGAATCTTCAAGTGATTTTTCTGTTTAATATAAGTATGCTGAATAGGAGCTTTAAAAAAAAAAAAAAGAAAGAAAAAAAAAACTTGCAAATGACATCAAAAAGTATTGGCGTCTATTTGTTTCTCATAAAAGACATTCGCACTTCCATACAAAAGTATGTCATTACGCGACTTTTCCCATTTGTACTACATGTACAATGTTTACGTCTAATATCGCACGCGACTTCTGTCGAGCTGCTATCTCGCAAGATTTTTCCATTTAAAGTCTTGCTTTCTCTGAAATATAACGCATAAAAATAGTTGGGCACGATGTGAGCTGCTTGTTGCGAAAATTTACTTATCACAAAATTGCATTTTGTATCTTTAACTTTTCCCTAAACAACTCAACTACATTACTCATCGATACGAAAATATTAAAAAATATGCACAATAATATATATCATTTTTTCACTTTTGAGAAGGAATTATTGTTATTATTTATTGTTAAAATTGCATAAAGAAAGTGCGTCTTTTCGGATTCGCAAAGCACACCTACGGAAGCCTATTATTTCTCATATATTCCTTTATACTTATTATGAGTACAACAAATAGAATTAAAATATTTGTATATAAAAAATGCTTAGCAAGGCACGAGGAATACAGGTAGCGCAGCACAGGGGGTTTAGCGTCACCGTCAATTAGCTGATTTTTTTTTTTCATCTTATAAGTGCTATTACAGTCCCGTGAGATCAGTCCGCTAAACACTAATGTTATTTTGTTGTTAACGAGATTAGACGAAATATATGCTGTATTACAAAAATGTGTAAGAGCTACTATCAACACTTAACGTTATCATCGATCCTTTACAAAAAATAAAAATTAGCAAGCAAGTACTCGTAAGTCGTTCTCTAGGTTTTGAACGTAACATTTGAACATTAAAATTTGAACGTTCCAAGTAATTACCTAATGGGTAAATTTGCTTATTTATCCGTGCATATGGTACGTTCGCTTGTAATTTTATAGCACAAATGTGTCGATTACAAGATTATTACTTTTTTAAAACGAAGAGTATAAAAAGTCTATCATCGTCTAGTCGTAAAATAATCGTGCCTTACTCAGTATCCCTAAATATTCCTTATTATCTAGGTATTTTATAGTAAATTATAGTTTATCAAAAAAAAAAAAAAAAAAAAAAAAAAAAAAAAAAAAATTATTGTTATTAAATGGGAGATAGAAAAATTTGTGATACACAAGTGTTTAAGCTTAACGATAACCATCGTGCCCGACCATTTTTATTATGAAACAGAACGACAATCGAGATTCCTAAATTTAACTTTCAATATTTTTAATTCGAATAAAGCTTATGCATAGTAGAAAATATTACATGGCACAATCCCTACGTAATATCTATCATATAACTGCACATTTATCTGTTGATTATAATTTTATGTAGCTGTTTTCTTATATTTTTCTCTTGTAATTGGAAGATTTGTCATTTATAAATGCCTGCATTTTAAAAATAAAATTCTTTAAATGATTGAATTCTGTCAATAGTAGTACACGCCTCTTTTACTTTAATCATCTATTCTTACAATTGTAGCTTATTACGTCATTATTATTACATATTTTTACAATTTACAAATATGATTTCACATATATTCGCTTTCTTTTTTTTTTCTTTTTTTTTTTAAATAAATCGCATCACTCACTCGCCAACTTAGCATTTTTCACCTTTACCAAACATACGATAAATCTGAAACATATCAAAACTTAAACGTCAAAAGGCATAAACAATGATAATGATAATTGTCTTGATAATATACTATAAATATACATATCATTCAATGTACAGCAAAATCATTAGAGAATATCACGTTGTTATCAAAAATTATATTATTTATGGTATGTGTGCGTGCGTGTGTATGTGTGTGTACGCGCGCGCGCTTATGTGTGCACGCGTTTCAGTATGTGTATAAAGCAATTAAGTGGAAGCCGAAAGAATTAAATAAAAATTGGTAATAAATGAAAATTTACAAATTTTGAAATATTTGAATTTAATAATAACGCGGGCGATGTTCATATCCAGTCTATTCATAGGCAATTATTTATTTCTAAAAAAAAAATAATCCACAAAAAAGTTATATAATTATTTAACACACATTTATAGAGAAAATATTTCATTTTCTTTTTGGTCACTCTCACCCAAATGACCATTCTTGTTTTCGTAATTTTTGTAATTTAAATCGATTATTGACGAAAAATTAAAAAAAATTTTCATTATTGGATTATTTTTAATGGTGTCGTAAAATATTTGATCCTCTAAATTTGTATAACAATAATTCATTTACAAAATTTAAGATGCCAATATTACAGTAAGTTCCATTGCTTTATTTTTATAATAAATAATAAAGTAGTATACTTATTAAAATTGTAACATTTAATCTCAAAGTAGTGAAAATAATAAAAATGGAATTCTTATTAGACAGTTATTAAGAAAATTCCGATAATTTGACAGAATTTCATTCTATAACATTTAGTCTTTTGATAAATGTAATTGCTTCAAAAAAACTTAATTATCTTCTATACACACACACTCACGTATATCCGTCTATCCGCCCGCGCGCACACACCCACACACGCATATATACATAAGAATACGTACGCGCGCGCGCGCGCGCACACACACACACACATATATATATATATATATGTATGCGCGTGTGCGTATTTGTTTCAAACAAATCACTTATACTTGCTGTATCCGAATCCTAGAATGAAGCTGTAATTGTTACCGCGACCATATAGTGCGCTTTCTATGAACTTTATTATGATAAAATTAGTGTTAAACTAAAATTAAGACGATACGTAATTGCCATCTGTAATTGTAGACTAGGTTGAATGTGCTAGTTCGATGAATCTGCCAAACGCACGTAACAAATACCACCTTCTCTCTTCCTTTAACCGCAAATGATACTGTGATTACGTCGAGATATAGTGTGATAAATTTGATCACTAGCATTTATGAAATGCAGTACATTATACGAACTGCAACAGTAAGTAAATCTGCTGCACATACTACAGAATATTCCGTAGATGCATTACAACGTCATCGAAAGGAAGTAGCTGGAATTAGCATTCGTTCTCTAATTTATTCACAAGCTATCAAATGCATCGAAAAACTGGCACTTTTATAGCGCAGATACTAAGATAAGTTACTGCTCGTTTGATCATTATTATAATAAATTGCTTGAGGTTCATTTGATAACTGTGACGCAATAGGCACCTTCAAAATATGCGTCGACGAGGCTACGAGGGTACTGTCGTCGACATTAGCATTGGCAAAATTTGCTTTCTTTTTTGCTTGCTGCTGTATACTGTCGATCTCGGCCCAAATACTCCTAACATCCTTAAAGAGCTGTAACCAAACGGATTTTCAAGTGATTTTAGTATTAAGCTGATTCATCCATCATACGTCAAAGTGCAATTAAAAATAGTTAGAATTAATTTTGCATGAAATTAAAATTAGGCCAACCTGGTTCAACCACGTTTCGTCTGCCAGTAATTCATTGAGAATAATTGTGGTGTCTTTCTGAGGATCCGCAACCCTTTTGTCAGCAACTCTTCTCGCACATTCCAGAAACATAAGGTATTTTTGATGCGCTACCTTATTGAATAACGCCACTTTCGTTTGACAAAGACGACATAATAAAAAGTCCTAAAACGAGTATTACTTGTTATTTTATGAATAATCGATACGGACATTCAAGAAACAGAAATGCGGTGACAACATTTTTAATACTAACATTTACAGAAGATTAATTTTATGTTTGGTTTACGTTCACTTATTGATTAAGATTTATAGTTAAATAATAGCTCATTAGCTTATTAACTGAAATGACACGTTTATAAAATGTTAAATTTACATTTCACTGCGTCGAAAAAGTATCTATAACCTATCAAAGAATAGCAACTATATTTATTAAATCTATTAAATCAAAATCATTATGAACATATCGTGGCTGTCAGACTTCAACCGCCACTCGATCATTAAAATCGCAATCGCATAGAATCAAATTTTCTATTTTAAATTTAAATTTAGTATATTTCTGAACTTTCAATTTTATGATCCAATGAGTTATTGTAATAGTAATATATGAGAATTTCATGGCTTATTATACAATTTCAAATATTATTGATATTGTTGTGCTACTTTAACCACGACTCAATCAATGAAGCAAAAAATTTTCTTCGTATACGGTGTGACTTACAATCACTTTATTCGGTCAAATATTAATAATAATAATAACAATATTGTCTTTTTCAACGGGTTTTTCTCATGGCATAGTGCAATAATTACAATTGCCCAACAATTAATAAATCATATTATTATTGCATTATTATAAATAATTAAATCACCATTATCGCGATTTAAGTTTCACCTGTCTATATTGAAATTGTAATTATGAAAAACAGATTTCTAACTTCACCTTTACTTCAGCTCAAAATTGTATGTTTTTAATCAAATTTACGTTATCTCTACATGTCTCTGATTTGTTTCTTCCCACAACACCAATATATCCTCGCACGAGTGTAGTAATATATTTTAAAGCCTAATTAAATAAAAGCATTTTCTTCTTTAATTCCTTTAAAAAAAATTATTTCAAAAGATATGCTGCCTCTAAATAGAATTTACCAGTATATAATACTTCGTCGTATTCTGTTTCAGTTGAGTGCTCGTAAATATTTAATAGCCCATTAAAACAGTTTTTTAAAACTTGGCTCGAATCTAAAACAAGTCATTTATATCTATAAATAAGTTTTCCTTTTCAATTTCTATTACTATTATTACTACGAAATTCTAAAATATAACTTATTTCCGTATTTAAATATTTGATTAGTATTCTTAAAGTAGCTTTCCAAAAATTTGGCTTGTTAATCTTGCACACTATGTATTATTCATATTATTAATACTTTGTGTTTCTTTCTTACTATTTATTATATCTTTCGTACATTCGCATAATCCTTTAAATAAATTATTTCCTTCATCTTGATTATTCACAATGTAATGAATAATTATTCATAGTGTCTTTACTCAATCATTTAACTTTATGTTAAATAGCTTCTGGATTTTCATTGTTTACATTGCCCTGTCAGATATTATTCTTTATATTAATTTGAGACTTTAATTCGGTATTGTACTCTCTCTCTCTCTCTCTCTTTTCATAAGCTTCCCCTCACCAAATTAATCTTATTTATATCTTTTCTTTTTTATTTTAGTTTTTATCTATTTACAATTGAATACTAATCAATTCATAAAAATTGAAATCTCTCCAGCTAATCTGGAAATTTATATATTTTCATATATATATATATATGTTTATTAAAAAAAACATTGTGTATAAATTCATTGAATAGTTATTAATATGCAAAGTTATTTACTACTATATGTCACGAAAATAAGACTGTCAAATAAACATTACAATTTCAAAATATTCTTCCAAGAATGAAAGCGACCTATCGATGATATAGGATCCATGTTATTACATAATACATAATTTTTAAGGGGAAAAACGATAGAAAAAAGTTGACATATACCTTTCCCTTAGGGGCATTTTTGTCTATGCATAAGAAAATACACACTAAATAGTAACAGATGTGGTTATAAGAGTTTTACATGACGAAATATGAGACCTGATATTGTCTCCGTGTTTCTTTTAATCCAAGATAAAATGTAAGCACTATTACTATACCTCATCTCAAATATCAAAGAGCTTATTAATAAATATACACTGTATATTTCACATTTATCTACTGCATTTATAAAATATTAAGTTTACTATAATTTTCTTTATAGAAAGTTTGCCAATTTAGCATGTATACACACACACGCACGCACATCAACACACACACACACACACACACACACACACACACACATACATATATATATATATATAATAGAATCGTTAAGTAAACAATCGGCAATGAATGAAAAATTAAAAAAATACATAGCGATGGAATGACTTGTCATTTGTCAACAACTGTTGGATTTATCGATAAAACTATTACTTTCCTCAAACGAACATTGCACACAAAAAAAACAAACAAAAAACAAGTATCTCTACTAACTAACCAATGATGATGTAAATTAAATTTCAGAATGAATGCTATAAAATCCAATTTGAATTTCTAATTTTCCAGACATGCATCTTTATAAATTTGAATAAGAGGTGGGTAGTGCTTATATACCTTTTCTTGAGGCACTTGAGGATCGGGTGGAGAACCTTCTAGCGTCGTACTATTGTAAGGCTGTCCGTATAGTAGAACCCTTGCATGAATCTTTAATCGATTACATCCAGCACACGACTTGCCTTTATAATCTAATATATTATCTTTTAATACATTTATGCAAGGCCAAGTGGACAATGCTGTTATGATGTTTTGACGCCAATTTGTTGTTGAAAGCAGTCGCTGCTTTCTTTCCTCCGTTATTTCATCCACGGTTTTAACATTTAACAAAAAGTAATCATCTAAATTTAGGCGAATTAAAAATACCATTAATTATTGCCAAACGACTATAATATTTTAATTGAATTTGCAATGCACAATATTACCTTGCTCTTGAAAAATTTCAGTCAAAAAATTAGAATCCAATGCTTGCGAGATTAATGTTTGTATGTATACTTCGAAATTATCTTGATACTTTCCCGTATCTTTCATAAATTTATTTATACATTCGCTGGATTAATAAAAGCAACGTGCGAATTAGTATAAATATCCATTGAACATAATCATAAATGTCTTTGTATATTCACCTGTCGTCCACTATCATATCTTCGCGTAGAAACTCGACGATCGTCTCCAGCTTACCTTGCTGCCAAAATTTAACTGGTACTTGTTGATAAATATGTCGATTTTGCGGAGCCCATCCAGAGTACTAAATTTATAAATAATCCACAATTTTTAAAAGACTCGGCCCAGTGACTTTCACGCCACAATTATTTCAATCGTTAAAGAGATTATACGTACCGTCGAAATATTTCTATACAAAGTTTTGCCATTACTTTGAAAGGGTTCGTACTTTTGTAAAAGTGTTTTGCCATCAATCCTCCACAATGGTGGATATTCTTGATCCAAATCACTTTTTATTACGACGAATTCACCGGACTAAAATATAAAAAAAACCTTGATCAGTCTGCGAAAGAGATATTTAATTGCATTACGTATTTAAAGATACCAAAGTTACGTTTTCAAATATAAGAGAGTGAGAGAGAGAGAGAGAAAGAAGAACAAAATAATTACGATTGAAATTTTATAACAAACAAAGCTTAATCAAATTATGGCATTTATTATTTCTAATAACTTTGCTTTATATTAATTATATAACGAACGACTTTTATGTAAGAATTTCAGATAAATTCATATGGATAAAAATTTTGCAAATTTAAATCATAAAAGCTTATAACACCGGATAAATAAATAAATAGTACAAAAATAATGCTTTTAATGAATCAATTAGTATACTAGTTTTATTATTTTTTTTTTAATAAAAGACAATTAATTTACTAAATATGAAGACAGAAAATTATAATCAGGTAATTTTTACATTATACATAATATAAACCGATCAACACGTCATAAAAAAAATTATGAATAAATATAGGAGTAATCTATACGAGATGTGCAGAAAA
>NW_011948416.1:12609029-12656529 GCF_000503995.2 Ceratosolen solmsi marchali | reverse complement strand
TGTTCACGGCCAACTAATAAAAAAACTCATACTGTAAATTGAAAAATTCTAAACATATTACAAATAAGACGTAAATAAACTTGCATTGATAAAAATATTAAATAATCAATGAAACGGTATCATGGAAATTTATGTACGATTACAATGTTTCTAGGCACTAGATAATAATTCTAAAAACATACCAAGATAACACGGTTAATAAATGTTTATTTAAGAAACAATGCAATCTATAAGAGCATAGGTAAGTTAATAGAAGTAAAATGTTTACAGCAATCGTCGATAAAAAGAAATCGCCATCTTATTAACGTCACTATGTAAAAATTCGTAAATAATATTTTAACGTCTTATTATTATTATTATTATTATTATTATTATTATTATTATTATTATTATTATTGTTGTTGTTGTTGTTGTTGTTGTTATTATTATTATTTTACATATTAAAACCAAAAAGAAATCGGAATTATCTACGCGAGAGTTTGATAATATTCATGTTTCAAGAAATCATTTCATTTTTTATGCATAATCTAAAGTATAAAACGCATATTCGCAATAAAACCTAATGTAAAAAAAGATTATTTTTTATACTATTATTGAAAAACTATTGAATGACACAATTCTGTGTAATATAAAATATACACAAATAAAATATAATTATAACGTTAATTGTCTCTTAGAGTCGTCTTAAGAATTAAGACTTCACTTCATACCTATTACCCTTATCAGTATTTTAAAATGTTGTACACATTTCTTTTTAGATTTTGTATATTCTAAACCAAGTCCTTATCTTTATAAAATAAAGAAAATGGATCAACTTTGTATGTACATGATCGAAAAACAACAGTCTTCGATATCACAAAAATTCTATATTGTATGAAATACCTACTTATTATACATCGATGTGTCTTTCATTTTTAGAATCTTAGATAAACCGTGGCTCGATGATATTTTTAAAAATAATTATCTATTCATTCGAAAAACGAGGAATACTTCATTTTATCCGACGAAATCATTCTTTGAAACTGAAGCGCGAAAAAGAAAAGAAAATACTTACACATATTTTTAACCAAATAATTAATTATGTGTTAACGTAATAGCAAGGGGGAGGGGGAGGGGGAGGGGAAAGATTCTATAATATTGAATATCAAATAATTATTTATTAATGTCGAGTATGGTAATATCTTTCTCTGATCTCATTCAATTCGAACGGCGTAGGTGATTCTTATTATATTATTTTTCATATATAATTATATGGAAAAATATATAAAAATTTATCAGAAAATAATAATAATAATCGCAAAACTTTTTAGGGGGAGACACGAATAATTTGTCGATTTACTTCACTTTACCGGTAGAACGACAACACATATTCTGTAAACTCATAATCGTTTATAAGTAAATCGGAGAATATATTTAAATGTCAGGCTGCGTCAAAGAACGTAAAAAGCACATAAGCAACTTGAATTTCTCCGTTAATAATTACATTATTTAAGGAATTTTAATATGAAATTAATAATGCCGAAAATGCTTCGCGCGAACGCAATTATTTAAATAATAAATGCTTTTATTAATTTTTCAGCTCATTTATCAAAGCGGCTCATAAAAAATATATTCTTTTGAGTTATAAGGTGCTTTAAAATATTAACACCAATTTATTATTTATATATATATATATATATATATATAAAGACCTTTAATACTTAATTACTTTAGACGTACATTTACATTTTTCCTATGACAAATTTTGAAAATTGTATTTAAAACCCACCGTTTGTGCAATAGCAAAGAAAAAGATTTTTTTTAATTTTTTTTTCGTTTATTTTTACAGGATGAAATAAAACTAATCGCCTAAATAGGATATAAGAGCGTTTCCATGCTTCGAATTTGCATTGGCAGGTAATAATAAATATATGAATTTGAGCACGATATCCCATCCTGGGGACTCATGGACTCTTAAATACATATAATTTAAAATCGGACTAACTTTTTCTAGTAGTTTCGTTGACGGGTGGGAGTACGATGCCTTTGGCAGCAGCCGCAGCCGCAGCCGCAGCAGCCGCGGCCGCGGCTTTCCTCTTCCTGTCCGTGGGACCCCCTGGTTTGATCGGTCTACCCTTTTTCTTCACCTGAGGTATTTTGGTAGCCACCGCTGGCGCCATTTGATTTCGGTCCACCTGGCATATGCGATTCAATGTCGTCGCTTTTCGATCTTGGCGCTTGGAATTAAAGGGCGGGAGTTGGTCGTCGCTGGAGAAGCCGTCGTCGCTGGAATCGAAATTTTGCTTCTTACGCTCTTTGGGTAAAGGAAAGTAACGTGGATCGTTCGCGTAATCGATCTGTGGCATTTCCTTTGCCTTATCCGTGACAGTCGTCGTTTGTGTGCTGATCTTGTTCCACGTCTCACCGCCATTCGATTCCACTGGAATGTAAGGCTTCCTACTGTCCCATGATGTTTTTCTACCTGTATGCAATCGTTTCATTACATTAGTCTCGCTTTGATTGAAAGATGATCGATTTTGCACGTGTTTTTATACCTCCACGAAGAGTTGGCGGTGGCGATGTATCTTTCTCGCCTTGTAGGAACTTGAGGTAACTCGTCATGAACCCGGTATTTGGATCGTTGTTCAATACACGCTTAATGTCCGGATTCGTGTGCCGATGGCTGTTTAAAACGGCATTATGGTGTTGCGCCTGCTGCAAAAAACCCAGCTCCTCTTCGATATTCGGGACGATCACTTGCGGCCTGTCGTCCTTCATCGAATTCTGTATGCAAATATTATTATGCTGGCAGATGTTCGGGTCCGCAATACCAAGTGTGTTCATCTCCATCGGCGAGTGCATTTCATGCGTGGAATGATACTGTTGCTGTTGCTGTTGCTGTTGCTGTTGCTGTTGTTGTTGTTGTTGGTGGTGATGGTGGTGGTGATGATGAGGGTGATGGTGGTGTGGTTGTGGATGGTGCTGTTGCTGCTGGTGCTGGAGCGGCATAATTTGATGACTGGAAGGCGCTATGTGGAAGGCAGGAAAGTAGGAGACAGTGGCGGGCGCGTGTTGGGAAATTATGAGCGGCTGCTGCTGATGTATCACGGTATTCGTGACGATGTTCGTACCGTGATTCAGCGCCTGAGGCTGCGGCTGCTGAGCAACGAACGTACCCGGTCCCGTGGCTATCAACTTCGCGTGCGGCAGCGCCATATTCCATCTTTCGAATTCGATATAACCGTTTTGTTGTTGGGTCTGCTGTTGGAGTGGTAGTTGCTGCTGCTGTTGCTGATGTTGGGTCTGCTGTTGGAGTGATAGTTGCTGCTGCTGTTGCTGCTGATTCACAATGGCGTTGTGATGCGCGGGAGGTGGGATACGATCGAGATAATCAACGACAACGTTCGCACTAGCGAGCTCCACGTCCATTTTATCGAGGCTTTTCCGCTTTACGCCAATGGGACCGAGGGCCACATGATGATGGTGTCGCTGGTCCTCAAGCTGCTTCAGCTCGTCATTCTCGTGATCGATTCCACTAGTTTGCAGCACCTGCAGGTTTTTCACTATGCTCATTGAATCGCCTCGGCAACCGTTCAACTCTTGTAGGGTTATTTGATCAGTTTCCAAACAGGACGATTGGCGATCCGAGACACCCATAATCCTCTGTATTTGATGATTAGCGAGTACGGTCGTGTCGGTGGTATCCTGCGCGAGGTAATTCGCGTTGGAGAATTTTCTTAGATCGTTGGATTGCTGTCGAACATCGTTGTCCCAACAGATTTGCTTAGACTGGCCAAAATCTTGCGTCCTCTCGTACTGTACCCTATTCGTGCCTAAAATAACAAAATAGTTGGACGATCGTGTAAATGCAATGCACTTGATTGGTGCGTTTAAATAGCATATGGTAATAAAGATTTTAAAGCCACGTGACTCGCAATGGATGATTTACTTAATTAGCATTTTTCATTTCTTTAAAATAATTGGACTCACTTAAATGCCAACCACGTGTCAATGATTATATTTAAGCCCACCTTTTTGCAACGTATAATAAATACATTGTTGTATTCATTAAATAATGTCATAAACAATCGATTATCAAAGACGGTATAATTACCAACGGACAGCGAATATTCTGTCTATCAGATATATTTATGCTTTATATAAGCTTCCTCGGAATCGCAAATGTGCATGTTTAAATTGCTGGCCGAATCGCGACTTTGATAAGGAAATGCCTCGTTATTTATTCCACTGATGCTGCGATAATTAAGACAAATAAAAAATACTACGAACGGCAAAGCGACAGGGTCGATGATAGTAACAAATTACCGTCAGTGCTGTAGTTAGTCTTGTTGTTCTCATTGGCACCCAGTACCCTAGTAATAACCGATGAATAGGCGACCTGGCCTTGTTGCGAGGGCGGTCTGGTTACAGTGACGTCGAGGGGTGAGGGCGGCGTCATCTGCTGTTGCACGTTGCCCGTTTTGTAAGGTGTACTCGAGGCCACGTCTCCGTGCTGCTGCTGGAGCGGCGAGGGTGAGGACATGGTAGCCATGGGACTATTGTACATGGGATAAGTGGCAGGACTGGGCACGTGAGCGAGTGGCGATGGCTGCGAGTGACTTTGAAGGGGACTCGGCCTCCTTGGCACGACCACCGCGCAATCGGGCCCATTTTGCGACGTGTTGGAGGAGTAGGCACTGTCGGTCGAGGCCGCAGACTTGGAGCGTGCGGGATGATGGTATTCCGTGTCGGCTGTCGCGACGTAGTGTCGACAGGAGCTTGGCGGCGGCGGCGGCTGCTGCTGCTGCTGTTGTTGTTGCTGGCCCTGCTGACCGAGGACATGGAATTGCTGGACAGCGCCGTTGGGTGGCTGCTGCTGATGCTGTTGCTGCTTGCCTGTGCTGTTCGTTGCGCTGTAGTTAACGCTACGCGAGTCCATGATGGAGAAGCTGATTGGCGACGATTGGCTACTATCGTGGCTCTGATCCGCTCCCGTGTGATCATTGTGATTTACTGAAAGGAAGGAGGAATAGACGATTGCTTATTAATGCTCATCGTAGGTGGAGATGTTTCGCATTGGTCAATGTTTATCCTACGACTGGATTCATAATTGTTAATTGACATACTCGTGGAAATGGAGCGATGCTTAATTACGCTATTAAATTAAAAATAACGATGGGAGAGAGCTTCATTGTGAAAGATCGGTCATTAATTTGAATGTGAGAAACAATGAGAGAATTTAAATTGTATTATGTTCTGCTCACTAACTAATTATGCAAGCAAATTGTTTATCTCTCGTGTGTAATGCGTATGTTTTGACTACTTTGAATGCTGGATAATTGTAGGTATAGTAGAGTCGAGAAAGTATTGTAAATTAATTGGCAATTTTTAGACGTTGGTCGAGTGCATATTTTTTATGCTTCAATCAAGGATTTTATGTAAAAGAAATAGATCGTATGGATTTGTATGCCTCGATAATCTCTCCAATAATATGTAAAAATTCTTTATTTTACTTGTAACATTCGACCTATTATTTATACGATTTGAAGATCAACTTTTCACGCAGTATCTAACGGATAAATTATTAATCCGTTTTCAGTGTACTGAAGAGTCCTAAAATCGATTCTTTTAATTGCACTCGTCTTCTCCACTTCATGTGTAAACAAAAAGTAACAAAAACAACAAAAAACAACAAAAATAAACGAATTGGCCCGTGTAATCTTCATTTTTCTTCATTGATTTCATGTTCAATTATTATGTCGTAATTAATGTTCGAAATAATGAATAGTTGATCCATTAGAAACAAAAAGATAAACTTTCATCAGAATTTTCACTTCATTCGTGCTTGCGTGAAATACTTTTGCGTGATAATTTTGTCTGGTATGCTGGGGTAATTAGAGAAATATCAAGGTGTCATTACCAGTTGTCGTTTGCTTATCCTGTACAGTCGCATTTAAGTAAATCGTTGTTGGTACCGGAGATCTCGATGGTAATTGAGAAATCCTATACTCTTTATTAGATGGCGTTAAGTTTGTTGTAGAGACGATGCATGACTGATGATGCAGCGACGATTGTACCATGGGTGGATCTGCAGCTGATTGATCGTCGGTTGAATAATTGGCGGTTAAACCATCGGAATTGAAACCAGTCGATCCTTGAAAAAACGTGTGTGCGCCGGGGATCGATGATTCCGTAACTGAACATTTTATCGAATTACTATTATTATTAATAGGTGACTGCGCTTTGCCCTTTTTAATGGGGTCCGAATCGGGCCAGGAACCGGGTTTGGAGTCCGCTCCAGTCGAAGTCGTGCCATTGTTATTGTAGTGTGCGGCAAATGGTGTATCATAGGTAACGGCACTTATAAGCTTTGTTGCGGCTGGAGGACCGGTCGAAGTGGTGACAAGACTTTCGTGTGGCAGAATACCAAAGGGACTGGTGAGCTGATTATTAGGATGCGATAAGTTCCAGTCGGTTGACGGTGATGTGGCTGTTGCCTGATGTTCAAAGAATGTCTGAAAAGCCAAGTGTAAAATCATAAGCAAAGAAGATAAAAGGCTAATAGTTTTAGGAATGTGGTGGAGGGGCGTCACTTGGTTAAAATTATTTTTTATTTATTAATATTGCAGTTAGCTTAAAAGATAGCTTTTACATTGCTGAGGTATGATTGGCTTCTCGAGGCAGAAATGTTTTTCAGAGGGAGAAATTTGGTTAGTTTTAGGCATAGCTGCTATGGATGGAAGTGTATAATGCAATGTTTGTTTTAGATTTGTTGGATGAGGAAGAGGTGAGAAAGTATGATAACCTACCGCTGATGATGTAGACAGGAACCCTCCCGGGTTGAACGATGATGGTTGACCTGCCAGGGTTACGGCTGTGGGAGATGCTGCTTGGAGGAGTATCTGTGATGTAGTCGTGGAAGGCACTGTCTGGGCATTCACAGCAACGGGAACCAATTGGTGCACTGCAGAATCGGTACTCGCATTTGCTGATACACTTTGGAATGTGCTTGTGATGCTTCCATGAGCGGTTAGATGATTATACGATGCATACCATGGACCAATGGGATCCATTTACCTTCTTTTGGCACAAAAGTGCCCCTTCCCAAGAGTTTATTTATCAGTTATCACCATCAACTGATAAACTCTTGAAAACATGGTTTTTTCTTATTGAAAATAATGTTTTTACCTTGTCTTTTCCACTTGAACTTGTACATTTGAACAATTTGGGCTTGGCATAAGGGAAATACCAAGTGCAATAAATGGTACTATATCTGGAAATAAAAGAAGAATCAAAATAAGATTTCAAGAAAAACTAAAGAAGAAGAAGGGGGGGGGGAAGAGAATAAAAGAAGGAAGACGATAAACAAAAAAGGATGCATGGTGAATAATTAATTTTAAAAAATTCAGTGGGATTAAAACAATTCAAAGATATTAATGCACAGAGAAACACAATAAAAATATTCAAGTATTAAAATCAAGCTGCAGTTATTTTATCACATTTTAAAATTGATTATTTAAAAAAATATATATATATATTATTTTATTGCTTGTCATGTATATGAATATTTTTAGCTAATACATCGAACCACAAAAGCACTTTAAATTATTTACATGTAACAATAAAATCTTATCATTGCAAATCTTAATATTAAAATATAAAATATAATACAAATTAAATAATAGAATAATAATAATAATAATAATAATGATAATAATAATACTGAGCTTTAAAGCCAAATCCAAATTATAATTTAGATTAACAAAATATAGACAAATTCTGAAAATTGTTTCTGCTTGATAATGTTTTCCCAAATCATATTATTTGCTTTGAAAATTCATTTATACATCAAGATTGTTCAATAAATTATTTAAATATATGCTTTAATGATATTAAGAAAAATAAAAAGTGCCATAAAATTGTTATAGCTTTTAGCGATAAAAGCTATTAATATTTTAACAATTGCATTTAAAGTGCTAACGGATTATCTACGGCAATTAGAAAAAACCGAACAAATAATTTCGAAAAAAATAAAAAAACTATTTGTTTAAAAAATACTTGAAAAAAAAGAAAACAAACAAAAAAAATATATATACATATATATATGTATCTTAATCTCGTATAACATGGATTTATATTATTTAGCTTTCATCCAATTTGCTTTATAATTGAATCGTGTTTTAAACGCCTTCCGAAACTCCCATCGCACATACAGAACGACCGTTTCCTTATAAAAATACAATGTAAAAATTATTATCTAATTTATTTAAGTCTCTAAGCAGTTTCGCAATACATTACGAATAGTTATTTTCCTATAACCACAGCATTGAAAGTGTGAAATCTGAAAATCCGTGAAAACAAATGCGCATATCACTCACGTATTTTTCTCGATAGAATAAACTGGCAGCGTGTAAAAACTACATTTTAAGCATGCACATTAAAAACCGAAACATACGACAAAGACATAAACACAATGGTTTAAAGAAAATATATAAAAAAAAAAACAAAAAAAAAACCTCGACGTTACGACAGATAAACACCACTCACACGTGATCAGTCGCATCGCAAAAAAGCTTCGGGCGTCTTTATGCAAATAACGCACGTTACGAATTCACCATGTCGCGTAGGGTTCTGCGCATACTACACTCACAAATTTTCCTCAGTCCATACGCCCCCGCAGGGCGTTACATCTGTCTCCCCACTGTGTTTGACGCAAAATCATTGACTTTCGTAACCGGCCGAAGACCCTATTTTATAATTCCTGCACTTGAGCTCGTGCCTCTACATTAGGTTAGGTTTTTTCGTGTACATTAGTGTACACGCTTCCCGCGATTTCGAAAAAGCTCATGTTTACTAGAGAAATCTCGCCACGCTCTCCTTGCCGCTCTCTCGCTTTCAAAAAATATAAAATCGACATCGTCCTCATATCATGTCTTTTACGATACATGAGCGAGCGGACGGACGGACAGACGGACGGATGGACGAGCGAACAAGCGTGCGAGCGAGCGCGTAACGTTGTGAGGGCCGGTAGGATAGTGGGGAAGGGGGTAGGGGAGAGCATAAGAGAGCATGAGATAGAGAGAGAAATCGAGGTAAGGAACACAGAGATGAGACGGGCAGACAGCAGGAGACATAGTGAGTGAGTTAGTGAAAGAGCAAGCGAGTGCGTGTGAGAACGAGCCAACAGATTATACAGAGCGATGAGTGAAAGCGGGGAAGGGTTGGCGGGACGGAGAGCGGGTTGGGGGAAGGGGGTGGCGGTGGGGGTGGGGTGGATGAAGGCTCCCAAGGCAGGAATATATAGAGAGCGCGCAAGTGAGATACATAGACAGATAGATAGACAGACTAATAGATAGAGGATGGGGTGGGGTAAGGAACGTAAGAGATATATTCATGTTTGAGTTCGGTAACTCGGGCGTGCGTGCATGTTTTCTAGCACTAGAAAATACACTAATAGCGTACAATAACGAAACCGGAGCATCGTTCGGGTAGGTACGTAATCAGCGAGCAAGAGCACGCAGACCCCCGTCGAGAGCACAGAAACTAATTAACGAGAAACGAGCTGGGCAATTAAAGTTCATTATAACGTCAATTGCGCGCGCTCGCATTGTCGGAGGGGGTGGAGAGGATGATGATGACGACGACGATGATGATGATGGTAGTGACGGTGGAGGTGGAGGTGGAGGTGGTAGTAGCAATGGTAGTAGTGGTGATGCTGCCAGTGGTGGTGGTGGTGGTTCTGGCAGTGGTGGTGGTGGTGGCGGAGGTGGTGGTGGTGATGGTGATGTTAGGAAGAGGAGGAGGAGGAGCAGGAGAAGGAGAAGAATGGATCAAGAGCCCGTGACAAGTTTGTACAAGCCGTCAACGTCGACCGCAGCTTCGACATCGGGGCGCTGATCACGCGCGACTTGCTCCTCTCCTCCCTCTCGTTATAATTCCCGTCCGTCATTACACGCTGCTGCTTCGGCAACCTGTTTGCTGCCTGCTCTTGCTCGACCCGGAATCGGCGGTACGCGGGGGCTTACCTCTCGACGGGCTCGACTCGTGTCCGTGCCCCGCTGTCGGCGCGGTCGCGCGCGAGCACGGCCGGATCTCCTTCCGCCACTGCTGTCAGTGTCTCCTCGATGACGAGGGCGCGATCCGCTCGAGGAGGAGACGACCTTGTCGCTGGACGACCTCGTTGCACCGCTGGGATGCGCCGCGCGAGCGCATTATTTTCCGCTCGCGTTGCCTTTTCCCTTCTCGTACACGACGACTCCCCTCGAACTCCTTAGCTCCGGGGCGCTCGCCTTCTCTTGGGTACGCGCCGCGACGAGCGAGTGCCGGACGAACGGCAGACGGAGCGGTTCTGATAAAATATCGTCTAGGGGGAGACTACGGGCGGACGAGAGCGAGACAGCAAGCGTACGTGCGTGTGGGTGCACGCGCGCGTACGTGAGCGCCGCTAAAATGTGTGCTCGTGTCGGAGACGCGTGCGCTCGCAGACGGACGGCGGACACGGAGGTTCGCCTGGTCTGTCCTCGCGCTCGCGTTGTACCGTGGCCACTCGGAGGCGCGAGGCCGTTACGAGGGTCCGTCGTGCTGGGCGGGGGACGGAGAAGGGGAGCTACTGCTGCTGCTGCTGTTGCTGCTGATAGAGGGAGGGGGCCTCGGCTGTCGCTCCTACCCGGGGTCGTTCTATCGCTTGCCGATCGACGGCATCAGCGCGGGACGGCCGATTCCGGGCGCATTCTAACACGTTGTCCCCCCCCCCCTCCCCCGGAACTCCGTCGTCGCTATTTCGCTTCTCTTCCCCGTGCTCCCGGGCGACACAAAGGAGCGCAAAGACGAGGCGGTGCCCTTGCCACTTGGCTTTGCTCAAAATAGGCCCGCCGACTATCGGTCGCACAAAGTCGAGAAACGTCAACACGTCCGAATCGCTCTCTCCGCCTCGTCGAAATTCGCCTCTTGCCACCCGCTCCGCTTAGGTGTAGTTAATACGGCTCGGCTCGTGCACAGCATACACGGACACGGACACGAACACGCGCGCATACGACACACCTACGCGGGCACAAACATACGGGTGCGGACGAGCACACTGGTGAAAACCGTACACTTGCGCCGCTGCCACCGCCACCGCCACCGCTACCGCCGCTGTCGTCGCCGCCGTTGTCGGCACCACCGCCGTCACCGCCGTTGCCGCTGCTGCCGTCGCCGTCGCCTTTACCACCACCACCACCACTACCGCCGTCGCCTCCGCCGCCACCTCCACCACCACCACCACCACCACCGCCACCGCCACCGCCACCGTCGTCGTCACCACCACTACCACCGTCACAGTCACCACCACTACAGCAACCACCACCACCACTGCCGTCGATATTACCGTCGCCGCTGCCGCCGTCGCCGTCGCCGCTATTGCTATTGTTGCTGTTACTGCTGTAGATGCTTGTAGTGCTGGTGTTGGTGGTGCCGTTATATCTGCTACGGCTACTACCGGTGCTGTTGGTGCTTCTATTGCCGTTGACGTCGTCTTCGCCTCCGCTGCTGCTGCTACTACCGCTACTTTCATCCACCACCATGGCTATCACGATCTCCGGATCACATATTGTCATTCGCGAACCGCAGGCATTGGGCGCGCGTGGTGACGAGCCACTCGGCGGTTTCTACCCCCATCGGCGATCAGCACCTCGCCTCCGCGATCAACCGGCCCCGTGTCTACCCATTTATAGCGTGTTATTCGACCAAGAGTTTCGCGCTTGGTCTACGACGTACGTCGGACAGCCCCGACCTCTCGTTCGTGTGCCGATACACGTGCCCGTGTGCGCAGTGTTGCGCGCGCATCTACGCGATCGTGAGAGTCGTGCGGGGCGAGGATGAGTAGCGACGGTGCCCCACGATGCCGCTATAGACGAAGGATCTGCTACTTTTGCCACTCAAGCGACACTCCCGTTCGCTGCTCTTCCTATTTGCCTGCCGTCCCCTGCACAGCGCGACACGCTACCACGCACGAGAGCGCAAACTACTAGCCCGGAGCATGTAAAACCGTACAGTTACGTGCTTTAAGCGCTCGTGTGTAGGTATGCGAATTTCGTGTATGCGGCGCGCGCGCCACCTATCCGTCGATGATACGCCTGCGTGTCGTCGCAGGCGCTGTCGGTTATGCCGAAATTAAGCCGTCGGCATTGAGTCGAGGAGCTGAGTTTAAGTATTGGAACTTAGCAGGAAAATCGGCCCATCCGGTTTGATCACGATGGATATCCGGATTCCCAAGGGTCGCTCTGGGTATCGGCCGACTTTGGCCGTCAACCGTGGGGTGGTGTACTGATGAAGAGGAAGTTGCGAAGGATGAGGAAGACGAGGAATGGGCGGAATGGGAAGGGGGGGGGGGCGACGGCTGTGTTGGGTAGGAAAGAGGAGGGGCAGGGCTACCGATCAGTAGCGATAAAAGTGGTGGTTATCGTGGTTTTCTTTATGGACAATTCTCAGGAGAGTTCGGACCAGAATTTTATTACGGGCGCTTATAAAGTACCTAATACCTAATACATTAGCATATACGTCACGCATTTCTAAATATTGACGGTTGAGTTTTCTTTGGTCCGAGTAGGCTCGGCTCGATTCCAGTTAAACGAGGACAATTCAAATGCCTCTTAATAAAATGCTCTGCCAACACTTACTTATGCTCGGCTCTTAACTTCCATTAAAATCCGAAAAGTCCTTTTGTCCTTATTTACTGCAATTCCCCGAGTTTTGTCGTTTTTTTTCTTTCTGTGAAACAAACACTTGTAGTCGAGGGTGAGAGAATGTGAAATTAATTTTTTTTCTTAATAATGAATGAACGCCTGTGTAGCGATACTGTTCTCGCAAACCTAATTTCCAGCATACCGCGGTCGAGAGTGATAGAGTTGTCGATGAAAAAACAATAATCGTAATCGATCTCATGTGGAAACAGCTTATAAGCCTTTATACTTTGTCGTGGGAAATGTTAATTTTAATTTGTTGTGCCTACACATCAAAAACAATTTGCATGTATTTCCCTTTTTTTCTCTTCTTTTTTCTGGACCCCCCCCCCCCCTCCCGCCCCCGCTACTGCCACTGCCGCCGTCGCAGCCAACGCCATTTCTTTCTCTCTTTTTTTTTACTTTAATGACTAAAACAATCAAACGGTCATTCATTATGAATTCCGCATAAATTACCGAAAAAGCTGTACGATATCTTTACGTTTAATTTGTCTGTGAACTCCTTCCTCGCAATGGAGGAATGTAATTTGGAAGGAGTTATGGAATATCGTTATTTGATGTGTGTCAGTGTATAATATCCTTAGCAATGTCTCGAGCAATGAATATTAGCCATGCACGTATATCAGTAATAATAAATGTCAACTCTCCTTATTAGCCGCAAACAAATGTAGGAAAACAACGCGATTGAGCGAGCGCAGAAGGGTGGTGGCGACTGCGAGAGGGCTAGGAGGGACGAGAAGAGAGCGAGTGAGAGAGACAGAGACGGAGAAGGGAGGAATTCCTGGCGAAGGGACCACAGGTACTACGCGTCTCTACCTGGATGCCAGAAGTTGGCCCAAGTAGACCGCAAATAAGGCTTATGCGTATAAGTGCGCACGGCCAATCTCTTAAAGGTAACGAAGATAGACGCTGGTCTGTTGTAAAGGGTTATAGAATTTCCGCTTTAGATTAAATTCTGATATATGAGTTCCGTATATTAGAAATTACAATATGAGCTCGCGAGGCAATCGTATTTAACTGTCCTTGTTGCGGGGAAAGAAAGAAAGAAAGAACGAAAGAAGAAAAAAAAACCACATACACTCAACAGTAAAATATGCAAATAGTAGCTAATATGCATTAACAAGTTTAAGGAATATCAATAGACGTCTCGTTTGCAATGTATATCCGATGCCGAAAACCAGTTTTGCCGTTCAATTGCTTCATCTTACCGTACCTTAGTTGGCTAATATCAACTAATAAAATTGCTTCTCTATGGAGTAAAAAATGTACAGAGAACCGTAGAGAGAAACATTTATTAATCGCTGAGATATTCAATGACAAACCGCGATAAATTATATTTCAGTAAATTTACAATACGATTGAGCGTCAAGTGTAAACTATCTACATTTGATTACTAAATTCAACTGAAATATTATTGATTGTATTACGCTGATAATTGGGTAGCATTGTGGGTCATCAATTATCTCAGGTTTTAAATTCATTTTGAGTTACGTATCTGATGATTTGTATTTGGCTTATAAGATCGAAGCCTTGCAAAGTTCGTATCGGCTGCATTACGATTTTTGTTTCCCGCATAAAAAGAAGGCAATTACTCGACTCCACCTCCCTCGTCATACCAATGATATAATTATTATTTCTTTATACATTATTTAATAAAATTAAGTATGGAGCGCTTTTGCTTTTTAAATGAAATGTAGCTATTATGCAAGAATAAATTCGTAATTAGCACTATATTGAATATTTGGATAACTGTAACAAAATGACCAAGACAAAAATGGTTTTTATTAAAAAATACTTTTGTAACTACAAGAACAACGACGACAACGATAACAACGATAACAACAATAACAACAACAACAACAATAACAACAATAACAACAATTATTATAATATATCGATATCAAATGTAATAATATTGAGTTTAGATGTACAGTTTTTAGTTTTTTTTGCACGTTTTAAACAATTCAGCTAAGTTACATAGCCATTAGTAATATATCAGTGCATATTTCATTCGTGAATAATTTTCTGTACAAGGTAGATTGGCGATCGTAATACTTGTACTGTGAAAATAGTGACTATGCAATTATAATACTCAAACGATTTTGTAAGACACGTTCGTTTGGCCGAGTCGCTATCTAATTTTCAGACAGACAGGTGTTAGTACGTAATATGGAGATTATTATATTGACACAATGGCATGGCGCATTTTTCTCTAATTATTCGCGGGTGTGTTTTCATGTGTATTTTGTTTAGTCTGAATATTGTCTTCACTTTGATTTCCTAGCGTCTTACAATAGCTTCGCAACATGCGCGCTAAATAAAATCATCCATGTGCGTGTATATTTGTGTTTAGGTTAAATTATGATTATAATAGGCATAAACTTGTTAAATTTCACGTTTTTCATGCGTGTGCTAAATCGATGCTATTAATTGCAGCCTCTGTGGAATGGTACAAGAAAAGGAAAAAATGAGGATGAAAAAGAGATCTTTTTTCGTAATTATGACAATTGAAAGAAAATCTTCTTACTTATTTTCATATGCCCCATATTATGCATTTGTTGAGTCCAAGTAGTGCAAATGAAAGCAAGCCAAACAATAAATACACGAACAATGTCGTTGTTATTATTAGCATTGCAAAAAAAAAAAAAAAAAAAAAATAAGAAAAAAAAGAAGAAGAAAAAAGAAAAAGATCGACTATTTAATTGTTAAAGGTGCGAACGGCTGGCGAAAAGTTAAGAAAAAATACAATGTATTATTACGGGCATAATATTCTTCACGGGTGCGCTTCAGTGTCGTTCGTGTTTTCTGCATACAAAAATCATTGGATAAAAGAGGCACTATGCATTGAATCGCACACAAACCGCTAAAGTGGGGGTGGGGGGGGGAGATGGGCGAATTAGGGAGAGGCGTCGTACGTTGTAAGGCGAGAGAATATACGAACGAGCGAACTTTTCTCGATTACAGCTCGGAAGCGGACCACTACTTTCGACGACGCGGTACAGGGTCGCGAAACAATGCGCCGCTTCGTGAAAAGAAAGCGATTGCGTGCCCTCCACCCCATCCCATCCCCCTCATTCTCCCCATCTACCTACCCACCCACCCACCAAATCTCTCGATAATATCGAGGGGAACAGCGCGCCACGACTCGCCTTGTCATTTCTCGAGTTTGCGGTGTGTTTCGTGACGCTGAGCAGCAAGGGGGAGGCTGCGAGCTCAGGGTCAAGGTTTGACTGCGAGTTTCTGGCGCGCAAGTGGAAAGGGCCGCTTTCAGGGTTGAGACGGAGGCGTATCGCGACATTCTGCCCCTACTCTACCGACCGCGAGTAAGTTTGTTCGGCCAGCGGGGCCGGGCCGATGCCTTATGTAACGTGTGTACGATGGCTCTCTCTCTCTCTCTCTCTCTCTCTCTCTCTCTCTCTCACTCGCGCATCTTATAATAAGGAAAAGGAATTGGCTATTCGATACGGTAAGGAACAAAGACAGAGAATTTCTTGTTAATAGTCATTTTCTCAAATGCCTAGACTTTCCTCGATGATTTTAGTTGAGCTACATAAGATCCAATGCATATAAAGTCTAATAGATGTGTGACTCCGTAGCTTTTGCTAATTGTAGGATCGGTGCATTTATATAATACGAGTGTGCGTGACTATCTTTAGATCTTAAGCGTATACAGCACGTTCTAAATAGCGATTGCTTTAAATTTAAATGAATTAATCGGTCTTATGCGAACATCGTGTACGCATCTGAGTAAGTTTATTCGGTGAACGCAAATTAGAGTCATCGACTTTCGAGTGAGAATTCTTTAACGTATAAGACGAACATTGGATAACGCGATTAATGGAGATAACGAAAAATATATTGGGAGTTCGTACGTAGACTTTATTCATAAAATTCAAGCAGAAACGGAGAGATAATTTTTGGTAATATTGAGAACTTGATTGATCGATCTCTACATAATGCGGTGTGGCCTCGAGCTGAATAACGTTTTCAATTTCTTGCGGTTGCAAAAAAAAAACACGTAAAAAAAAGGAAAAGTTTGTCTTATATTAAGATATATTTTATGACTTCGTATAAAAGGTATAAAATTTAATACAACCGAGCGTTAAAAAGTGTCCTTGTACTAAGCTATTACTAATTGTTAGTGTGTGCATATATATATATATATATATATATATATATATATAATTATGTATTAAGGTAATTATAAATATTGCCGTTTTGTACACTTTGCATTGGTAATTCTAAATTGGAAGTTACGTTCGCTAGATATTCCAGATATAATAATAATATGGCTTAATAAGGCTGTGCGCACTTGATCAACTATCGACTGCAGCACGCAAGGGCGACGACATACAACAAGTCATATTTCAAGATCTGTTTGTATGCTAGACCTAATGAATAACAATTAGAAAAGTTAATACGCAGACAGCGTTAAAGCATCTAAGAGGGAACGTTGCTCTCCGATACGAAATATCAAAAATCCTCCTCTCAGATAGCAGCAACGAGTTAAAAAACTAAACTATTAAACGATTACTTATCCAAGCGGACCGCGATATTTCACGTTCTTTTTCTTATCATCCAAACTTGGCCGGACTCATGAATCGACGAACACACTAACTATGGCAGCTGCTCCACTTGTGGAGAGAAGATTTTTTCTCGCCGAACGATAAGCCATGACAATTAATATTTACTTTGGATTTAGCGATGCAGAGCTTTGTAGCAAGTACAACACCAGAAGTGTAATTGCCACTTTAACAGACTGACGCGTAATACGTACTATCGCATTTTCATTGGAAAACTTTTATGCTTTAGCTTTTTTCTTTTCAAAACATTACGAATGTCAGGAAATCTAGATTTTATCGGTAAAGAAATTTTGAGATATTGGTTTTTAGTTGCCGTTTCTGAAACAATTTTCAATACGAGGATTATACAAAAACTTAAGATAAAGCTGAATAATGAAATAATGACTGAAATAATGAAAATCAACTAGATTTGGCTTATAATGGCTTGCGAAAGCTATACGGAGGATTTAGTCACGAGTTAATTTTGCGATAGTCCGCCGATGAAATTAATATTATATTAATAGTGCGGTATAGGCTGATTTCCGGCTTTACCAGCAGATGCAGCTGAGCACTTGTCACATTACTGGATATTGCAGTATCACGCGCAAAAAGTGCTGCTGATCGTAACGATGCACTTGCACAATAGTTGCATGAAGGAGAGCGTGAGAAATATTTCACTGCTTCTTGTAAATATTCACGGATTATTCGAGAAATATAGTCGTAGCTTTGTACAGTGCGGGGCAAGCAATGGGTATACGATCAGGCTGAATAGTATTGTCAGCAGTTTGTCTCTCTCTCTCTCTCTCTCTCTCTCTCTCTCTCTCTTATTAATTTTTTATTGGTCAAGATAAAAACAATTAAGGTGTAAGGGAGCGTGTCATTAGCATCAATCACGTGTGAAGGTGCAAATCGAAAAGATCGAAGAAGAGGCTTTATGAAAGTTAATATACATTTGCCTCCAGGCGATATGATAAATAGAAGATTCATGATTAATGATATTGTTCGACTATCGGTAATGGAAATTTCGAGAGTTATAAAAATATGTCGATGCTACAAAGATATTTCTTTACAGATATTATCCAATAAATAAGAATGGAAGTGGACACAAACTGCAAATAGTTTTTCTTACGATACTCGGCATTTGTACATTAATTCCTTAATCAAGTCAAGAGTATTTATTTGATTTTTATAATCATCGATACGGATAAAATTAACATACATGCACACAAAAGGAAAGATTCGTTATAATATCAAAGACCGCTACTTACAATTGGTTCCTTTAAAAACATTTTTTTGAAAAATATTTTTCGTCTTTTAATATATCGTATGATTTGCGAATTGTAAAGTAAGTAAATATTTTTCAAAGTAGGAGTAGGAGTGAGATTATACGATTTATTTGAATAACGTGTTTTCTTTGAGAAAATAATCTGTATTACACTGGAACAGACCGCTGTGATTACTTTATATTTTTTTGAAATATAATTTCACACAAGGTTCTATCATTTGTTTGTTCGTATTATAAATATTATAATAATATTTAAGTAAAATTTATGTCAAATCGATACGGACAATAAAGTATTGACTAGAGTTTTGTATTTATATTAAAAAAAATTTTTTTTTCCAATTAATAATAAGCATTGGTATTTCGTTTAAATTTACCGAAAATTAATAAAACGAATCACACTTAACTGGGAGTGGGAGTGGGAGTATTGGGACTCTGAATCGTTCGAGTACTCAACGCTCAAATTCCTATTACAATAGTAAGCATTTTTTCAACCAATTTTTTTAACAGCTTTGAATAGTAAGTCGGTTGAATACTTTTTCTTTCATTACTTCACTGCTCCATTCAATATATTCCTCACATAATGTCACTTTGCCTTTATGTATTTAATGCGGTCAAAGCCAATTGTACCTAGAAACACTTTAAAAAAAAAAAAAAAAAAACATCAATCGAACCAGCTTTCCATCACGTTGTGTATTCGAAATTACGAAACTGATATATCTGCTCGATAATAATCAAGTGTTTATAATTTTTAACGCACTAAAGAAAAAACTGCCGTGACTACGCGGACAAGAACGCGAAACTACATCGCGTTGCAAAGAGAGAGAGAGAGCAGTAATTGTATTGCCTTATTGCCCGCCATTGGCATTGCATCTCGCCACGAGAATATTAATAAAAACTGCTATTAAATGGAAATAGATGAAAAAGTTTATTAGGGCGGAAAAAATGTTATATTAATTAATTTCAATTTTAACAAATGAATGAAATACAATTTAGGAAACTTAGTAGTTTAAATTTAATTCTCGCATTAATATTAGTAAGAAAAACTTAAAAATATATTGTTAAATGTGCTTTATATAAAAAGACACGATTCGACGTTTTATTTTGTTGTTGATTACCGTTTAATTTTTACTTGAGAATTTTACTAATTTTTCATACAAAATATATATTCATTATCATTTCTCGTACATTTTCATGATTTACTAGGGTAGATAATGTTTTTTTGTTTTTTTTTTTTTGTTAAATTGCGAACAAGTGTGCGAAACGTACTTTTATGCAGGTGACGTTCTCTACAAGATTAAATCAAGTGTATTTTTCAGTGTAATTTTGACATAATTTAATATGCGCGCGCCAGCGCATACGTACACACGTTCTCACGCATACGCGCACACAAGCGCGCAGGCGCGCGCCAGTGCGTTCATTATCAATTAATTTTTAATTATATATTTCATAAGTTATAGATATATTTTTTAGATAGCATTCATATACATCAATTTTAAACTATCAGTGAATATATACAAAAGTATTTTGAAATAAATATTAGGACCATTTATACAAAATTAACATTTTAATAAATAATTGTAGTAAATAATTCATTATAACTTGTACTTTGTTATTATTATATTATTTAATTAATTATTAAAGAACAAATTAAAACATATTAAGCATAATATTAATGTTTCGACGATTGTATTTTGATAATATGTAGATTTAATTTTGGGATTAGAATTTATACTGTATAGCGAATGTTCCTTTGCGTATACAAATTTCATTGCATTGCAGATTGAATAAATTAATTAAAATTACGTGAACAGTAAATTTCAAGCCATCGAAGTGCTTATTACATTTAGATATTTCAAAAGTTCTTTCAAAAACATTTGCAAATGTATTTGCACGCTCGTGTTCTCACGACTATCGATGCATTCGCGTAATTATTCCTTTTTTTTTCTTCTTTGATTTGAATTTTAACTGCGATTGATGTATAAAGTTTAGATATCGAACTTATATTATAATATAACCGACAAATGACTCGAAAATCATTATTTATAATAAGAAATTTCATTCATAATAGTCTATGTTTGGGAACATGTAATTGTTAAGTGGCAAATATTTCTTCAATTGTATTTTGTATGAGAATTTTCATCTATACATAAGAAATCTTGATTTATTATGATTGATCTTTAAGGCTACAGGCTACCTCAATTGTCCAGCTCTTCGTTGTTGCCAAAGAGAAAATTTTCTATACGCAGCGTTTAATAATTGATTTAGATGACTCGTGAGATGTTGACTAATAGCTGAAAATTCTCTTTGCAGACGGTCCTGTAATATTACAATATGAAACAATGAAATATTTAACGAGTGATACTGTTTAAGTGGTAACATTTCTTACATGCATGCAAACAATGATAATTTGTAATGATTTTCAAAATGAAAAATTTACTAGAACATTTCTACCTCAAACGGCTTCAGTTTAACCGAATGAAAATTACGTAGTGCCGAGTGCATTCTCGTAACTTTCTCTTCGAGCTGAGGTGTTGTTGGTGGAAAGCTTCTCCAAAAATGTTTCAACAATTCACACGTACAAACGTAAACACTGGCAAGTTCTTTTTCCAACTCCTTGGGTATTAATTCTGCCAAAAGAAGAATTCAATTTTCGTAATAATGCAAATGCGTTAATATTGTAGAATCTTGCGTAATAAAATAATAACACCTACGACCAAGACTATCTTCGCGAAATCCTTTCATTAGCGAACCACCGGGAGTCAGTTCTCCGAGTGCTGATACAGATGCAGCAGGACTCACTAAAGCGGTGGATGGTTGTCGAGATAAGTAAGCCGTATGGGACCATTTATTCGTTTCCTTCATTAATTGACTTGCAATGGTCTTGACGTGTTCTACCGTTGAATCATGATTATTTTCTATATTTGGGACCGGCCCGTGTAAATACCTATCTACTTGCGTTAATACTAATGGTGGCCCAGTATTCGAATGCATATCGTACTTAGTATCAAGGTCTTCGTATACTAACTTATCTTGTATACGTTGCTACATACAAATCAAAGAGTATAGTTAATTATGACAATAAATATGATAAATATGATAACGATAATAATCATGAAAATAAAAAAAACGAAAACAAAATTCATATATATATATATATATATATATATATATATATAATCAAGGCTAAATAAATAACAAAAAATAATAGTTTAATTTACCTTTTTGGACTTTGGAGAATCAATTACGGATCGACTAATGGTAGAATTTTTATTTGGTATTGCCGAGCCATTAGATTGTGGCTGAGTTTGCAGTGCTGCCAAATGGGTAGCATTGGCTTTCATAACCATTATGCTATGTTGATTGAATCTTTTGATCATACTTTGATGAACAATGTTGCCGGACGATTTGTCAGATTTGCCAGTTCCACTATCGTACATCTCATCCAAGTACACATTATCGAAACCAGTTATGTCCACCATGGGATCGTCGATTCCCGCTTGAATGTCCTTTTTCAACTCCTGATCATCGATCTTGGCACATTCGGTAAATAGATCCTTGGTCCCTACATTGATACGATCTCGATGAAAATAGTGTGATTGAAAGAATTTGGTCCAAAAATCAGATTCAGACATCTTGTGAGGCACGTATTCTTGATGTTTCTTTTTCACAGCTGGATATGTTTTGAATATACATTCTATTATATCCACCGTTAAATTATACTTGAGTCCATTGCAGCCGTCAGTTTGTGGTTTGATATCAGCCTAAAGTACAGGTAAAAATAAGCTTAAATGCCAAATATCACTCAATGACTCTGGCTTTAAATTTACAATTGGAATTTTAATACATACTAGAAAGGCACTATTTACACCAATTTCTTGACGCGGGGCCAATTTGGCCTGCGTATACTGCGCTGCATGCTGGGCCCAAAATTCTTCCGACGTTATCACTTGTGTTATTACCAAATCCCGATAAAGCTGAAGTAGAGTCGGATTCTCTTGCAGCATCCTTGATAGAAAATATCGAGGCAAGTGTTAGCGCCAAGTACATAAACGTTATTTTGGATCCATCGATACAAGCAATTTTGCAATTTACCTATTTTTCTCCTCCAGCTCCTTATTAACTTTTCTCTTGAATTTTGGCAATAGCTGCTGCAGCAGTTCTTTAACCTCGTCTCTATCTTGAATTTGTGCTTCTTGCCCATTTCTATTTACAAAGTGGAACGTCGACGACTGACCATCGTGAAGTACAACTTGCAACTGGATTTTAGACTTCCCTTCGGGCGAGATTTTCTGCACTAAAAACATTCGTTTTAACGATTAATTAATCTCTCTACAGCTCCACAATTGATAAGCATACGATTGCATAAGACCTGACACGCCACTCACATTTTATATCCGCATATTTGTGACTTACTGAAACGGTATCTTTATTATCAAGCATCCATGCTATTCTCTCGTTCATAATATATAACGTTCCATCCCCTTTTTTGTAACGAACTTGTCCCACTTGCATTAAAACATCTTCCGACGATGTGGTCATTTTGTCAAGGCGTCAATGACTCTCGCTACTTGGAAAAGCTCGAGCTTAGAAATCACATGGGTCGCCAAGTGTACCTTTAACAAAATTAGCACCATCGTCAATATGACAATTTGCCAATCCGACTCTAAAACACAAATCCCACAATAAAAGCAACTTATTTATAATAATACATAGGCTTGCCCGAATTTTTAAATTCACAAGCGGCTCCTGCCTCGACGCCGCGCCTCCTCGCCCTCAACACACCCAAGCCTCTCAAGTGCCAAATTATATTCAACATTAAGATTTATCAAACCATTACCTTTATCTTTACTTTAGATCATAGTACATTGGTCTCAGCCTTGGTAGCCGGTAGATGATACACGAGCGCCATCAACAGAACTCCGCCACCACTCCATTAAACTTTGTATCCTCATGTGCGGTTATGCGCATGCCGCACGCATACTGCCAATCGCTCCTCTTCACGCTGCAGCGAATATCGCCCTCTACGAAATAATGGCCATCGCTCCGTAGAGTCGAAGCTCTATCACGACGCCATCTTGCCACTTGGCTTCCATTACCGTTCCCCAGGACTTTTCAAAAAACTCTCCCATCTACGTTAACCAGCATTAACAGCCTCTACGTTAACCCGTTATATCTACACCTCACTTTACTTGCTCAATCCCCTTGTTTGCTTCCTTTAATTTTCATCCGCGACCAAACGAGCCGAGCAAAAGCGCGCCTCACCTTATCCACCCTATCCGTCGCCAATGCCAAAGCATAACGACGCGCTCTATCAACTCCAATCTTACCATAATCAAAACAACGCTCGCGACCAAGTAAAACTTCTACAAGTAATTCGAAGGAATTTTTTAACCTTATCCTTTCCTTTCCCATCCAATTATTTGCCGCTGGTCTTTCTCTCCTAACGCATCACCCCTCCTGCTCCAACAACCCACCCGTCCCTTCGTCATCCATACTACCCATGGAATTTCAAATAAATAAACAGGCGCTCGGCAGCAATGGCTTTCCAATCCAAAGCGATCGCCACTTTTTCATTTACATTATCGAGCGCAAATTATCCCCCAACGCGTCCCCGTCCTACAATTATCGCCGAACGATGAATCATTCGTCCACTTGCCAATAAGTCGCCAATTTTCCTATAAAAAGCAGCATCGATTATGCCAATAGTTCAACATGCCTATTGGCTATTGGACGCTGGTAAATTCATAATTTCGAGAACTTCAGCTCCTCCCTCCGCAATCCCCGTAACGGCACCCACGGCCAATCGAGACATCACGTCAACATCGTAAATCTTCGTTGCCGCAACACAAGTGCGTGCGCAAGTTCAAGCAATAGAAAGCTCAATTTTGAAGACAAGGAGGTAAGAGTCGACTTTCCAATCTCGACGACGACTCGCCGCCGACCATCGACCGCGCGAGCTTCATCCAGTACATCAAGTTAAGCGGCTACTAGAGCCGCGCGACCCGGCGATACTTACCAGAAGAAGCCCCCGAGCAGTCGACCGACCGCTGGCTCGCACAATCAACAAGTCCGTCGGCTCGCCTCCGGCCTACGCCGGGACAACGAGGCTCTCCCTCGTCGGCCCCTTCGACCGCTTCGGCGCCTCCACCGCACCAGGCGTCCAATCCCCGGCCCCGTAGTTCTCGTCCGAGCCTCAGGTCGCGCGGTCGCCCGCATCGCTGCCATTAGTCCGAGCGAGAGGTCGCGCGTCTCGCCGTCGACGCGAGCGAGACGGTAGGGCGAGAGAGAGACCGAGCTCCGGCTGGTGGGGCGGCAAAAGAGCGCGTACCCGGTGCGCAATATCGCGGGTCGTGGCGGGAGGGGCGTGAGAGAGAGAGAGAGAGAGAGCGAGAGCGAAAGGGCGAGAGAAGGGGGGTGGGGAATCGGTGCGCGAGGCCTGCGGTGCAGCCCGGCTGCCATGACAGTCGCCGTCGGTGCGCAGCACGTCGTGCGTTCGTATCGATGAGTTGATTATCTCGGGCGGGTGTTGACCGAGCGCAGTGCCTACGACAACGACGACGACACACCTCACGTAAATAAAGAGGGAGAGGGCCCGTGCGCCGACGACAGCACGTATCCCGGGTGAGTGCGCCGCGGTCCTCGAGCTCATCGTCGCCAGCGGCCCGTGCTTCGTCTCCTCGTTGCTTTGCCGCCGACGCCGCAGTCGCAGCCTCAGCCGTAGCCACAACCTCAGTCTCAGCCTCAGCCTTGGCTGTCGCTGCCGCCACCGCCACCGCCACCGCCACCTTCACCGCCACCGCCACCGCCACCGTCACCGCTGTCGCTATCGCTGTTCTCTTCTGCCAGGTGTACGCGCAGCGCTGGCTTATGCTACGCGTGGGTGCCCGAGGTAGGCCAGGTTTACTCGAAGCGACGACGACTGTCGTCGAGTGTGACGAACGGCGGATGTTTCGCGCGCCCGTTTGGAATTGTGCCCGTCGGGGATGATTAGACCTGAGCTTCGAGCTCGCGGAGCCTACTCGAGGAGATGCTTGGCCGGGAGCGAGCGAGTGAACGAGGGAAGGAGTGAATGAGTGAACGAATGAGTGAACGAACGAGCGAGCTAACTAGCGAGTCAGCTAGAGTCAGCCACCAACCAACCAACCAACCAACCGACCGACCGACCGTCCGACCGACCGTCCGACCGACCGACCGACCGACCGACCGACCGACCGACCGACCGACCGACCGACCGACCAACCAACCAACCAACCAACCGACCGACCGACCCACCGTCCTACCGTCCCACCGTCAGACCGGCCGATCGACCAACCGACAGATCGACGGACCGACCGACAGATTAATAGATCAATAGATGAACAGACCGACAGACCGATAGATCAATAGACTGACAGAACGACAAACCGACAAACCTAGAGACCGAACGAACGAACGAACGAACGAACGAACGAATGTACGTACGTACGAAGCAACGAACGGTGCATTGTTAGGAATGTGTGTACAGTGGGCAAGGTTATGTTAGCTCGAGAACGAAGCTGGTTTCTCGATACGGAAATCGGACGTATTCGGATTTACGAGCTTCCTTTCTAACATCTTTTTAGTGTTTTGTTTTTTTGTTTTGATACCGTACGTGATTCTTGGAAGAGCGCGCGCGCTTCCGCAAGTACATCTTTCTTCTTTCCTTTTTCTTATATTTTGTTTCTTTTTTGCCATTGCTTGCCAGCTTGCTGGGGTGGTAAGCTGCGCAAATGAGCCTGGAAATACGCTGGCTTTGAAAGAAGAGTATATCTTTCGAAATTATAGCGAAATGCCTTTATTTTGATGTTTTGCTGCTCTTGGGGAGGTTGGGTTGGGAGGCTGTAAATCCTAGATTCGGTGTACTTTCTTTCGTGAAATCATAAATAAATTAATATACTTGCAACGTTACCGCATAGAGAGAGCATTTGATGGCTTCGTTTCATTCGTCGCTGCTCGCTGCTGTCAACTTTCATCCTTGCACGATAAACTAATAAACAATAACAACAACAACAACAACACCGACAACAACATCAACAACAACAATATCAATATACATGATGATGATGATGATGATGATGATGACGATGATGATGATGATAATAATAATAATAGCACAAGTGTTCGTGTAACGTGTAGTAGAAATATTCGCAAGTGTGGCATTTCTGGCAATTGATATCTTCTGCAGTTTTCAAAGTTTTGTTGTTTTCAATGGCGGCGTAGGGAAGTTTTCCGCATGTCAATGAACATTTCTGGATTTCAAGCGAGTAATTCATTTTGCAATATTATGGTTATTGAAGCTCGAAAGGTTGTTACTTCAAGGATTATTACTTTTGGTTACGATATACACTATAAACACGGTGACAAATTATGTACGCGAAACAATCTTGACGAGTGACATTGTTTTATTATATGATATATTGGTCGGGTCTCAATTTTAAATATTATATTACTGTTATATAGATTATTTTAAACAAGCCACTTTAAGGCACAATTAGTTAGCATTTGGATAACATCGTATGACACATTTGGATTAGTTAATCGTTAAACTAACATTATACCATTGTAACAAATGTTACAGGTAGTTTACACGGCATATAATTAAATTGTATAAAATCAGCAACAATGTAAAACAACGATATACAAGGATAGATAACGAGGATATCTTTATGATTATATAAAAATTATTGTACAGCTAGACGTATCGATGGGCAATTACGATTATAATTCATTGATAAATTTGTTTAAAGAAAAAATTATTGTTACATAAAAATTAGGACCAATTTTTTTTTATTGCTTTTTATGTTTATTGTATCTAGTTTAGTAATCGTAGCAGCAATATTTCATGCAACAACACAACTTTCTTTATAGATGGGAATGAAGTTATGCATTAATATTCGTGTATTCGTGCGGTGAATAGTAAATACTGTGCGAATTATAACTGATTCAAGGTTACTATTAAAATGTTAATCAATCGATCGCATACTATTTAAATTTAAAACATTTTCCAGCTTTTTCGGTGACAATTGAATAGACTAACAAATGCACATAAATTATTGGTAGTAATTTTCCAAACTAATACAGCAAGTGCATTAAAGCTTAATAAGAAAATTATTTAAATAATATTTAGTGATTAGACCTTCGGCTTGATTTTCTTAAATTTATAGTACCATAAAAGTTATTTAAAAGAAAAAAAATTATTATAGAATCATTCATCATTTGCGTCCTTTTCATTCCTTTAAAGTTTCAAAATACATTTTTAAAGAATTTCGATCGATTATATAAAGCCACAGACGTACTAAGGTTTTATTTTCAATAGCTCCACTATGTGGTATCAAAAAATGTATTTAAAATTTACTGGCATATTTAAGTACTGCTTAAAGTACTTTTCAAACAAATATTCGTAGTTCAAGTTCCATCGAATTATAATATAGTCGTTTATCTTTTAGTGTTTAAATTTATTGCTGCCTAGTACATTAAAATCGATATGTTCTTTATTTCTGTTAATAGAGTTTTAAGTAGAGTTTCTTTCAAGAGCTTACGATTAAATTCTATAAAACTTGATGCGAAGAAGATTACAGCTTTCAATTAATAACATTTAGCTTAATGTCAGGAGTTAGTTGTCTTATAAATAAAGGCAGTTACAAAATCGTTAAGCTAATACTATTCATTTTATATTATTTTGCTTATGTATGATGTTTAATTGTTATTTTATTGCATTAAGTTTCAAAATACATCCATGTCAATATATACGATAAAAATATTTATTGCGCGTTATTAAAATTAAACGTGAAAAATAATGTTTACAAACCGAATTCAAACACTATAATAATACACGGCAGTTTATTTTATTAAACACAAAAGTTAAACGAATAAAGAAAGAACAAAAAAAATGTAGCCTTCGATGGTTTAAATGAATTCTGGTGCATCATTATTGTTACCAATTTTTAACGGTTAATTAATTAATTCTCATTAATATTAAATAATTAAGTTTTAACTGGAAATATTTTATACATTCTTGTTTGTGGCAAACTATTGGCTTTATGAAACTATTCTAAAACTCGTTTGTTTGTAAATTCTTACAATTACTCATGAGCCTAGGTAAAGGCTTTACCAAACATTTCTAAAAGTTATTTATTAGAAGCAATTTTTTAATTAAATAATAATATTCAATTCGACAGCATTAGATATTCGATGTGGTATTTTTTTTATTTTTTTTTATTTTATTTTTTTTTTTGTAATATATTAGGCCTAAAAGTAAGTCGAAATTTATTCAAATGTACATTTAGAATATGATCTTAATTTCATAAGATTCTGTGACATCTAATCGATACGTCAAGCACTTACTATATTCTTTGTATGCCCAACAAATAAACCCCTCTCGAAGCACATTAAGTAAAATAAAAGAATTATTTTTTTTTTATTTTTTGTTTTTTTTCTTCCGTCATGTAGATCCAGCGGAAAGCCTTCCTAGCGAAATTCAACTCGAGGAAGCGCTCGTCAACATTTTCGATTAAATCCGCGGAATTCCTGAGCTTACGTCCTTGGCAAAAAACACATACACACACAGGCGCGCGCGGAAACTCAGTCACATCGCCACCGTCATCGTAAAATCTGTTGAGCTCAGCGTCGTTCGTGTGTCACGATGACCGAAAGAATGTTGGCGACCGGCGACGAGTCCCCCGCGAAGTCGTCCCACGATTAGATGCCCACGAGGTATCGCCGTCGTCAGGGTGGGAGAGTGCGAGGATGAGGCCTCGAGTCTCGCCGCCGGTGCTCAGGTACTACTGCTGTTGCTGCTGCTGTTACTGTTGAGTTATCAACGACCAGTGACCGAGAATAGAGTACAAACAGAAGAGAGGAGGAAGAGAACCGAGAGGCAAGATAAAGCGCTGCTTGTTCCCGTGAGTGTGCATGTTTCGCGAAAGAGGTTGAGAAGATGTTTAATTTTATGAAGAAGGCGACGGAGAAGGAAGAGAAGGATAAGAGAAAGAGGGAGAAGAGGGAGAAGAAGGACGTTAAGAAGAGGGACAGGGGTAGCATGTCCGCCGAGGAGCTGCTCAGATTGGACGAGGTAAGGACACATCGACTCTTTTATCTTCATTTTCTAAAGCTTGCTTTTAGGGCATTTTGCTGGATTGGAATTTCTTCATGATGCTGTCATTAGACTGTCGTTCTGATTTTTTTTAATAACTGCTTATAAGTAGCAGAGCCGGCATTCTACGTCTTTTCGGATTAGCGGACAAATACACTTCCGATTAATATTACGACCGTTTCTCAATTATATGATACGTTAACTCAAGGCTATACTGCTTGAAAGGACGAATTTAACAAATATTTTAAATGAAACTATTCCATCGTGTGACAAAACAATTAAAAATTTGAGATAATAAATTTCGATTTTCAATGGAGGATTATAAGGATTAGCTAAACAACACTTTACACGAAAATACTTGTTGTATTAAAAAAAAAATATAAAAAAAATGCATTTTATTCTATATTTCATTTATTATTTTAATAGTCGAACGTAAAAATGCCGCGGTGCTCATAATTCATATATAATGAAAGTTACGAAACTGAGTCCGCATAATCAAATTTCACAATTACGTTGATTGTTCCGATTCATTATTCTACCATCCACTGTTAACAATTCGCTGAAAATATCGAAATTTCGAGCAAAGCCTTCAAGCTGCTAATTTGCAATGTCTTTACGCTCGAAACCATTCTCAACCATGAGAGATATGAAATTAATAATAATAAAAAAAAAAAAAAACAATTGAATTCAGCAATATTTAAAACGTTCATATATACTTATTTGTAATTATTGAAATAATAATTTTATATTTTTGTATTTTTAATCATTTTAAATCACATCGCTGTAACTATTTTCATAAATGATGAAAAGTTCGTTAAACGAAATTATAATTTTCAAGAAATGTGAAGACAGTTATATTAAAATTATAGTTTAAATATTAATCTCATAACTATATGTCGTATTTGCAATCTAAATAATAAATGCTCGTATTAATTTGTGGAGTATACTACTAAATGCAGTAGGTTTTAATAATTACATTTATGGTGTACGAATACGATAATCGTATAAAACACACAAAAGTTATGAGATATACATCTATGATTGCTTTACTCTAATAAATTATATAAATAGAACATAAAATTAAAAATTACTTAAGAATGCAATCGCAACATGATCTATGAATTAGCAAAAAAAACAACAAAATTGGTTGAATCTTAGTTATAGGTTCTGACGTGTTTACACTATTATTTATATATTCCGAGACCACGAAATCATATGAGACATAATAGTAATCTAGATAAAAGTCCCCTTTATAGTTCTTTTTTCTTTCTGTACATTATATCTGTATTATTCCATTTTTTATATTCTTGTTCTCATGCGTGGACTCGACATTTCATCATTTCTTTGCTTCCTTTTGATGAATTTTTTTTTCTTACATCACTTCCTAGGATCATTTCTGACTCATTTAGGTTTGTATAGTAAAAACAACTCGATTTGAGATCTCATTTCATTTGCGATTCACTTGAATTCTCTAATTAAATGTGTTCTTTCTCGTATTTAGCTTTTGTTAACGGTACATTAATGTAATTCGAAACAAAAAATAAAATAAAACAAAAATGAAAAAAGAAATGCCGACGTTAAAGGGGAAGCATTAATTATATCCTAAGTAATTTAAACAAGTGTTAATAGAAATTTTTGAAAAATAAATTGCCTTGAAATAGTTTAATAGTAGTTAAGTATGCCAAACTTTCAATGATATAATCATTTTATTTATGTATGCTACGCGCTACCTAACATACACAGAAAGTTCAAAGAGTATATGTTTCTTATATAAAATAAAATATATTGTTAAATATTCTAATTCAGATAATTATATATTGTCAATGAAATTCGATGTTCACAATTGTCCATATAATTAAAAAAATATTACTTGAAGTTGAAAAGCTGTTATTGATCGATGATATTTTCAATCACTGTCGATAAACCAACGCATTTTCAAATTTATAACCAAGGACAGTTAGATGCTTTGCAACAAAAATCTTTAACCATAAATTATAAAAAGTTGGACAATTTTTTTTATCGAATTTAAGAAAGTATAAAATTAAATTCACCTAATAATATAGGTTGCAACGTACACAAATATTTACTTTCTCATTCGATTTACAATGAAATAAACTTGACAGACATTGTAGAAGAACGAAACCGAGAAATTATAAAATTGCAATATCGTTAAAAACCAATTAATAATCTATCGTGTAATTTTAATGTTGGTTTAATTTTTAATTTTTAATTTTTTATTGTTTCGTTTTTAATGCGTACAGTATTACAAATGGATGTAAATTTCAGTAAATTGTCGTTTTACAACTCTATTGGTGCTGAAATTTTAACTTTATAGAATTGTAAATACTCTTTACGTAGTCTTTTATTGATTAGTAAGTAGGTATTAAAGGTATTTAGAAAAAGTCTGTGTTATTCGATTCTACCGAACGAAATAAGAATAGTAACGTTTATGAAAATATTTGCGATGCATTCGTTTACAATCTAGATATTTCAATATTTCTATAGTTATTGTTTCGATATTTTTTTTCTCATAAGTTAGGGCATAATTAAATGTGCATTTATCGCTTATGGATGGATTTTATTTTTGAAAAAATTAATTTAACATCACGTTAATTAATATTGGCTTTTAACCCACGAATTAGTTGATATTAATAGGGTTCGTTTCGTTTAGAAGAATAAAAAAAAAGTCACCCTTTGTTGACACATCACTCAATAACCTTCAAAATAAAAACTTTCCTCCTAGAAGTAAAGCAAAGCAGCGAAACAGTCTTTACAGCTTTTGTTTTTCTTTTAGATGCGAAGGTCATTAAAGATTCGAGGTCGCCGCAAAGAGAAGGAAAAATTGCCAAGCGGCATCACCGCTGACTACAGTGCGTCGTTTTTCGCCCAACTAGATCGCGACGTTCTTGACGATGCCCAGAGTATCGTTAATGCCAACTCTGGGGTGGGCCGCACCCCCGAGGGCCTCACCCAGAGCGATTCGTCCGAAGCATCCTTGACATCACTTACGAATTCTGCGGGGGGAAAGAACTTGCCACCGCTGCCCCCGAAGCCACCGAAGCGCGGAATACTTAAGGGGCCTCGATTGAACGCCGGCTCGTCCTCGAATAATAGCTCGGATGTCCTGGTGTCGCCTACCTCCACGCCCTCGTCGATGATCTTTCAAAATGGCTCTAATCAAGACAACCACCACGAGGCGAATAATCTTCTTGTGCGAAATACCTTGCAAAACGAAGTCATAGCTTATCAAAATCTACCCTTGCAGCAAAGGCAAGGAAGAGATGATTTGCAACTGATATACAGCGAGGAAGAAACGTATCAGGTGCAACAGAGTCCGCAACAGTCGCATCATCAATTCGGTAACTCTGGTCAGCAGGATTCTAAGCTTCTACATGTAAGTTGATTTTTCATTATCATCCAACAAGTTTTATAAATGCATATCGATAGATTTATAAATAAATTTATAATACTGATACAGAGAAATTTTTATTGCTTAATGAATGAATTATTGAGCAGTTGTCGTGTTTATAAATTACATGTTTCCGGATAATTTAATATGCTGGTCTAAATAAGAAAGACTAATTTACATATTATGTAAAATTTTTCGTTAAACCCTTTGGTTTTAGGGTTATTGAGAGAAAATGAAATTTAAAGCGTGTAAAGTTTTCCCCATTATTATGTAATTATCCTTCAAGGAGGGAAATTTTTTCTCGCATTTTTATTAATTTCATTATATCGTGTTTACGTATCCTTTGAAATCTATATCGATTTGTTTTCATAAAATTTTTATCGTACAAATTACATAGACTTGTAGTTTTAGACATATAGAGTAATATTAATAATACATTATTTCATGTGTTAAATGTATTCAATAGATTCCAGGTTTCTAATGTTAAAATCGATTATTACCATAATTTGCAATTAATCAAATTTTTTAAAAATTTTTTTAATTTATACATATATATATATATATATATATATATATATATATATATATATATGTGTAGTAATAAATTACTAGTTATATTATCAATAACAAATTCTATCGTAGAATTTTATTGTTAGGCAGAAATGAATAATGAATTTATAAGAAAACAATATTTGTTCATATTTATCATCTTTACTTTGAAATATTTACTAGAACAATAGAAAAAAAAACTATATTTATTTTAAACAAAACACACGTAGTTCTTGTCCTTTAGAAATTCTGAGAAAGCATCTAGCAATTAGAGCTCAGATTTTTAGAAGAACGTACATTTCGTTTGTAAATTTTTTTCACTTATGAACATTATTTTATCCTCCATATGTAATTAAAATAATTAATCTTGGATAATCAAATGAATATTTGATTTAGAAATATATATCGAGCTCTCTCAATCATATAGTACTATGAAATATCTGTTTTAATAATTATAATATGAGATGAAAATTTTTTTAATCCCATCTAAGAATGTTTTATTTAATTAATTATACGAAGTTCATTACGTACAAATTAATTAATTTTTAATAGTTAATATACAACATTTTATTAAAGTGACGAGAAGTTTTTTTTTTGTAAATGATCAAGTTTTAAATGCTTATCTTAACAAAAGTTAAAAAATATAAAACAATAAAACAAAATACACGTGCATGTATGCACGCATATAGTATATATATATATATATATATATTTATATACATATAATAGTCATTTTATAACTAATAATATAGAGATGAAAATAGAAGGTTTTAACGTGCGTTTAAGAATCGCAAGCGATTTCTACATAATTTTACTTCTTTAATGTGAGAAAAATGAAAATTAATCTAACTGTACGATGACATTTTATAATACTTATGATAACCACGGACTTTATGTTATAATTAGTCAAGCATTAATTTCAAGTTTTTGAGCTATTCGAATAATGCGATATTTAGAAATGTTATATTAGATAAAGTTAATTATTTTTCAAAAGAAATACTAATATTTGTTTATTAGTATTAGGTAGTGTAGATTGTTAATTTTTATTGCTTACGTGTTCAGTATAAAGATTAATCTAAAATAGAATGAAATATAAAGGATGCAGAGAACTAATAATATTTTAGTCGTTCAAGGAAACTGGAAATCAGTCGATAACATAATTTTAAGAATTCGATATTTCTTTTCGTATTATAATACATCATTGTTGATTATATTATAGGAATAATAATAACAGCTTGTTGTATAAATATTTTTTGAAATAGTTTATTTTTTCTAATTAAGAGCAGTAGTAATAATAGATCGGTATTAGAAAAGTCAAATGAGAAATAATAATTTTTCTTATTGAAATTTCTAGACTCATTTTATTGGAATTTTTGTTTCTTAATTAAAGAAAATAAAAGCTACAATAATAGCAAGAACAACAAGACTAGCAATAACAATAATAATAATAACAAAAACAGTAACAATAATAATAATGATAACAACAACAGTAACAATAATAATAATAATAATAGATCGTTGTTCGTTATTATATGGGAATAGAAAGATTTTCATTACACAATGATGTAGAATTATATTAACATATTATTTTTGTATAGTTTAAAACCAAAGAAAATTATATTTTTAATTTTACAGTTAGGCTCTTGGTTTCATTTAATTTTAAATTTATCACATCATTAAAATTTATACAAAATGCCATATAATCTATAGACTTAAATTATCGTTTTAAGGTAGAACTCTACACGAAGTGTAATTTGCATGTTGTTGAATATGTCATTGGAACGTTTTACTCTGTGTGGTGTAAAATATTGGTATCATTAACTGACGAGTACTAAATAATGTAAATCTAATAAATTGCGATATAGTTTGCAAGTGTCAACTTAAGTACTCGGTCGAAGTGTATCTGAAAATCGTAGAAATTTTGTAAGTTCCTTTATAAATGAACTTGTGATTTAAGCTTCATCCACATAAATTATTAATAAATTATTTTCTTTTATAGCTATATAATTTTTCAGATATTTATAAAAATGAGATAATATTGATTTAAATTTACCTTCGTTAGGTTAGACTTAATTTTCCAGTTTTATATTTGGAATAATAAATTTGTAAGTAGAGCACACACTCCATGCAACAATAATAATTTTTGACAAATTATTTAATATGGCGGGTGGGTGTGCAGTACTACCAAAGAAAAAGCAAAAGTATAAGCTTTAGTTTTCAGTTTTATTGATTATAATGTTAATTATAATGGTTAGAGTTTTATAAAATTTTGAAATATATTGGGAAAAATATAAATATTCAAACCGTATAATTGAGCTTTCGGGATGCCGTGAATTTTAATTTTGCATTCGGGACTAGCAAACGCGGGGAATTTCTCGCAGAACTTTTTCCCAAACGTTGCGCACAAGTGAAAGCCAACGAACAAACAGTCGTTCGTGTGTCTATACATTACAGGGTATTTGGTTGTACGACCGAGTTGATACGCGGACTTTCTGTTTTGCCTTTAAGATTGGTGACACTTGTTGCCTGAGTTCTTATAATCATGATACTGATCAACATATTTGCATGTTTCAGGTAATGACGAGTGCGAGCCCCTCGGCTGACTCCCTCACAGACACAACCAACTCCAGCTTTGCGACTCCGCCGTTCAGCTTGTCGCCAGTTGGCGAATCCCAGGGATTTTCTCGCTGGCGCAGCTCCGGTTCCTTTGAGGACCAGGGGGTTCTCGATCTCAGTCTGCCAGAGATCGTGCCCCTAGAGCTACCGGAGCCCCGGATGCTCGTCATACAACGGCAGCCGCTTCCGAGGTCTGACTTTGGGTTCTCTTTGAGGAGAGCAGTGGTCGTGGAACGTTCGATATGTGGTATAACGCATATGCGGTCGGTGATATTCGCCGAGCCAGGAGCACTGGTGCAGAACGTAAATGACACGGGCCTATTGCCCGGTGACCGGCTCATAGAAGTGAACGGAATCAATGTCGATGACAAGTCTAGGGAGGAGATCATCGATCTTATCAAGGGTTCCGCGGGTAGCGTCACCGTCAAGGTTCGTGATATTTTGTACTATATTATTTGACGTTTACCAATTCACAAGGTTTTCACTGGTTCCATTATTATCCATAATTTTTTTATTAAAAGTTTGCTATCCAGGGCAGGTTGCTGGTAAAAGTTTATCGATTATGTTATTGCTAGTAGTTACATGAAATTTAATGATAGAGTCGAAATTCATATCAAGTCTTATAATAGAAGGAAGAGAGAAATCGTGGAGGTGTTTTTGCGAGGGCCGTAATTAGAAGAAGAAAAAAAGATAATCATGTATTTTTAGACAAGCCTATAATAAGACTTGGATTAGCGTTCATGTAGATTAACTGCTAATGTGAATGGATGATTCATAGTGTTGTGCAATTATTGTCCATAAAACGAGCCCTTTTAGCTATTTTTCATTGTTAATTATAAAAAAAAAAAAAAAAAAAAAAAAAAAAAAAAAAAAAAAAAAGTTTTATATAAGGGAAATGCATAAAATGACTTTGCTATTGTCGTTCGTGCATTGAACCCAAATTACGTAACAATTTTGTGAACTTTGTAGAGGTTCAGGGGTATTAGGTAATAGCGATTTTTGCTGCATAAAAGGGGTTTGTAGTGGTGAAAAGTCTACAGAATATTGCATAGGTATTTAATAAAATGTACATATAATTGATAATGGTGTCTTTGCTTTTAAACATTGATCGATATGAATATGAGACTTTTAAATAATATGGCACAACACTACTAATAATTACATTTATTTATTTTAAAAACTTATTGAGTTAATTGTTATAATTATAATAACGTATAGCCTTATGAGAAAAAGTTGTTTAATATTGATAAATATTAATACAGTATTACAATATTTGATAAAATATTTAAGATACATTAGATTAATGGGCGATTAATTACTTCATATATAAAGTCGATTAAAATTTCAATACTTTTAGAATAAAATACATTGTACGTAATATTTTTAGAAAATTACAGTACTTTTTTTTCTTCATAATATTAATTCGTATATTAAGATGAAGTCATGTTTCGTAAAATAATTTTTATCGAGTTTAATTTACCTTTTCAAAACTCATACTATAATTTATATTCGTCCATGCGCGCTGAGTAAATATTATTAGAAAATATACAAAAAATAATTATAAATAAATAGTATGATTAGAGCATTCGGAGCTAAGGAAGATTTTAATTCTGAAATGCTTTTTCATTAATAGTAACAATCCATAATTTTCTATATAAGGTTTGAGTAAAAGTAATTGGGCACGACTCCAAGTCATTTGAATATAGCATCGCGAGTAAAAGCAAATCGTAAACTATTCGACTCGTCCTAAAATTATATTTTTTTCTCTCTTTTAACAAGCTTTAGTATAAAACAAACACGTTTTTATGCGTATATCCATGAGGGGTTCGGCATCTCTACGTCCCGAGGATCGGCTAGATTTCCTTACTCGCTCCTCGGGATTAGAGAATCGTCCGGAGTGACCGCAGTGGTCGCATAGCTCATCTCGTCGGGGTAATGGGAGTGGGTGAAGAGGAGGGGGGTTAAGAGCGGTGAAAGGCGCGAGGAATCCGCAAGTCCGCGTGTATCGGTGTGAGGCTGAGGACCCGCGGGCAGACGCTCGGTTGCGCAATGCGCTGAAAATTTTCATTACGAGCGATCATTGTGACGACTGAGTTATGGGAAAAGCGGGGCTTTTCTCGGTTGTTATCGCATCTGGTCGACTGTGTGGGACATCGTGATTGATAAGGAATGGGATGCTGGTATGGCTCCTGCTTCAACTTTCTGACGCATATATCAATTTTGTAATTAATCGGCGGCGGCGGCGGCTGCATAAAACCATCATTCGAAATTGCATCTTATTGTTTAGAAAATACATTTTGTGGGAGGAAGTATGTCGTTAGTGGGTTATTTATTGATGAGGGTTAATGATTTGCTGAAATGCCCCTTCACTGTCAGAGCTCCTAAAGTTTAGAAATCTGTGCCATTGTATATTATAAAAGTTATATTTATTATCATAAGCATATATGGAATTTTTATTTATTAGTAATTAAAAGTCTTAATCTACCGTTGACCTATTTAATTATCATTTTCCTTGGCTAATAATTTAACGATGTTATCTCTTCTATTGTTGGTTACTCATTCAAGCTAAGAATTTTTACAAGAAACTATTAGTTTTCGGTCTATCGGGCGAAAAAAAAACACCTGACAGACTGTAATACTCCGTTCCCTGTAAACTCGATAATATTCGCAAATTCGCATAACTAAATGTAGGATTGAATAATGATTGAATAAAATAAAGCGTGATTTCCGCGGAAGAATCCGCGCTATTATTATGCGTAGTTTTTCACTGCATCCTTGACGGGAGTAACGACTCACTCGCGCGGCTGCCTTAACGCAGCGATTACGTCGGGACCAAAGATCTTACTTTGTGAAATTTTCGAATAATAGCCGGTTACGAATCGTGCGCTTGACGCGCGCGAATGATTAATATCCAGAGGCGTTGTCGTGGCACATGCTCGCCCAACTATGTCAAATATGCATCAAATGGAGAACGTCACACTGCTCGGCAATTGTCTCATAGTTCAAGGGAAGAAGGCGCACTTTTTCGAATGTGGCATGTATATTTTGTTAGGGAGGACTCTGCGAGGTCGTAAATTTTATAAAACCGGAGACTCGCGCCCGTACATGCCGTATGCAGGAGAGACGAACTGCACGACCAAGTGCACTTTTTGCGATTAAGGACGAGTGTGTGATTGCAAAATTTCGTGCTCGCATGAATACGTACGCGCACATGGACACTTTTAATATACGCGTCTCTTTAATGTCGGATGTTATGTTTTCTATACTCATTGCCGTTCTTTCGTCACGAACAGCTTATAGTTATCGATATCAATTATTCATTTATTCTATTATTGCTGATTCGATTGTTTCGAAATATTTGATTTTTTGTATTGGGAATTCGTTATAACTGAAAAGAAAAAAAAGAAAAGAGGAAAAATGTGACGACTCCAAGTCAAACAAAAACAAAATGTAATTCAAATTTGATGTTACTTTATAGAATTAGCCCCAACATCCAATGACCAGTTGTTTATGGTGTATTATAAAACCCAATTTGCAAACAGCATAAAATTGATGGTTTGGATTATTTTGTTCCGTCCTTTTAGTCGATCATCTCCTTAACTCGAGTGTCGGTGCAAATAAGTGCATTCTCAACATATTTCGGTTAAAAATAAAAGTAAGAAAAGAAAACGAACTGCTTATCGCTCGTTACCGTACCTCACAAGCTCAATTTTTGCGGGATTCGCAAAAAGAAAAAAGGAAAAGAAGAAATGAAATAAAGGCTAGGTGATATCGCATTTCTCGCATTGGCACGCTTTCGTTCGCAAGTTTAAGCGAAGAAGAGGAGGCGGGTCAAGAAGGAGGCAGGCGAGAGAGAGAGAGAGAGAGTGAGAGAGAGTGGGGTAGGGGGGAGAACGAGATAATATGAGGTTCGCGAAAAATGCGGCCTCGAGAGGAGGGCGCTTAACCGAATTCTTGGACGACTGCCAGGATAAATTATTATTTCCAAAGAGAAAAGGGGAATCGAAGAAAGAACGGCCTTTTCGCTCCATTCCCATAAGGTGGGGTAAGGCTATTCTTTTTGCACATTACGCGAAATCTTAATTCTTGCGCGAATTGTATGCCGATTGATATATTTTATAGATTAAATGAATGTCGAAGGTATTAAAAGTACGAGTATGAAAGGTGTTGAAGTTAATGAACTTTCGTTGATTGGAAGGACGAGAGAAAAGAAGTAATTTAAAAAAAATAGATATTTAAGAGGATATTCTATAGAATATAAATATAGGATATAAATTCAAAAAATTTACCTTATTGAATATTGTTGATGATTTTTTTTTCAATTAGTTCAAACATTGTTTAACAATGTATTGCCTTCCTTCTTTCTTTCATGTAAACGATGATCACTCTCAAATTATAAGGTACAAAAATTTCATTCATAATTTAGAATACTTGACGAGCTTGAGCGCTTGAATTGAATATCATTATCAGTACTTTGCATTAAAACTTAAAAATACTCAGATAAATTAATGCTACATAAAAGAACCTGAAATTCCTAGTCCATTTAGCTAGGATAATTGCAACCATGTTTCTGGGAATTGTTGGAAAGTTGAATTTCCAGACATTAATATCTTCTGCAGTATCTTCTTTCCTAATAAATTTGTAGCTGAATTAAGTGAATATTGTTTTAATAAATGCTTAATATGCATATTATAGATTTTTTTTTAAAAATAATTTCGATATAATATCGTTTCTCTAATCGTAAATACAGTTTATTCGTTTTGAAATGAACTGTACATTTTCGCAAAATCTTAAGTTTCAACATTAGAATCCATCATTAATGCAACAATGATTTCCTAAATAATTGTTGCTTATAAGATAACAGTAAGCTAGACTATAGAGTTTTCATTAAATAAACACCGTTACGAAATACAATATTTAATTTAACCAAATATCACTTTCATACAGATAAGAACTTTTACGTATGCATTTGTATATATAGACGAGAGAATGTTGGAGTCATAAAGGAACCGTTAGCTAATAGAAATTTATCAGTATCTCAATTACATCTCAAAATATTAGCGCATCGAGTAGTTAAATAATCTTTCTAAGTGGTTCAAGACAGTGAAATTAACGCATGCAGTAGTTTACTGTTTTACTAGTAAGTAGTAACACGTAATACTTGATCTTTATATAAATGCAAATATAATGGAAATACCAATTGATTTTGCAATCTTTTTCGGTGATATTAGAGAATATTATCGATAAATAAATGTTTCTTTATCTACAGTATTTTCTTACAATTTTTTTTTTATTTTTTAGCAATAATAATTGCTTTATTTCCATCGATTATTGCAATTTTATATCAACGACAATATAATATTTAGAAGAAACAATTTTAGAAAAGGAAAAGAAACTGAAATTAAATGATACCCGAACTAATGAATAAGTAACAACGAGAAAATCGTTGGACAAGCTTTATTTCCTGAAAAATAACACCTAATACAGTCATTGAATATTTTATACAAACTGAAAACTACAAATGTTAATAAACTTTAATCCATTATAAATAACGTCTTCCAGCATAACATAATATTTCTCTATAAATTGTCTATATTAGCCAATACAGGAAGGAAAATTATATTTGTGTACGAGAATTTTCTATTTAATGAAAAAGAAAAGTCGTGCAGGTAATCTGCAAGGATTAAAATACAGGCAAAGTATAATCACAGTGAGGAAGCTCGAAACCTCTCAAGTAGGGCTTAAATTGATCGTAGGATTGACTGCTTAAATTTTCGATCAAGCAATCGTATTCGTCGGTATTGATATTGATTATCTTCCAGTTGATGACTTTGATTGCAAATCCAATCTTCTTGTTCCACGCGAGTTCATAATGTCGATAACGCAGTGGCTGTCGACTCTCTAGCGACATCTTCGGTGAAGGAGGCAAGGAGACCTGGGAGGGTCGAACGAATCCTGTATAGAGACGCAGAGAAAGATAGAAATGTGTGTGTATATATATATATATATAAAGAGAGACAGAGGCCGGTAAATATGTGTACGAAGGGTGACGGCCTTGAAATAGTCGCGGGGATCGAAGCCATTTCCATGGTGACTGTCCGATAATATATAGGCCTATCGTCTGCATACGTAGCCGTTCGACTTTCTTTTGATTATTCGTGTGATCGTTCTTCGCACACATTACGTGCATATTCACTAGTACGTTAGCTCGGTACCTTATTTTCATTTTATTATAAACTATTGCCGCAATTTTCAAGTTAATATTATTGATAAATATATTTGCGAGCAGTGGAAATTATCTTCATTAAAGGTTTTTATCATCATATGCCAATTTACATGAGCAATACATTTTTTGTTTTGTTTTTTTGTTTTTTTTTTGGCTGCTTTTAGAAGAAGAATTGTACGATGTCTTTAATTGGATAATAAAATAGCTTGGCATGGGAATTGAGATTCTCTTGTCAATCATGAAAAGCCTTTTGTGCATTCGATTTAAACTTTTTGTATTGCTTCATGAAATAAATATTCCTTAATGAAAAAATTAATTTAATGACATATTGTTAATGGGCTTAGGGATCATTGTAACTATGTTGATTGTAATAGTTTAACGTTTTAACTTAAAAAATATTTATCGACTATGAGGGCGATACTTAGGATATCTTTATTTTTTGATAAAATTGCTAACCTAAAATTGAACTTTCTATTTAAAATATTTTTATTCTTAAGATCTTGACCGTCGAGCAGTCTTTCTTTAAAATAACCAATGTTTTATTTTACTTTATTAATACTGTTATTGTTGACATACGTAGGTAATGCTTTTTGCGCGTAAATATATTTATATGTGCCAATATATCATTACAAGATTTACACATTAAAACTGTATACTTATTAATAGTAATTTTTTAAAAATAAAAAATTTATTATTTATATTCGTCGTTGTTTAAAAATATGTATTTGTAATAAACGGTATAGGTCCAATTTAGAGAAGTAACGAATAGAAAATTGTAAATCCATGTAATTATTGGACAAAAGGAGGACAAGCTTTTAAAAATGCAAACGAAGAAAATGACGACAATGCTACAATGTATTCATCCATAATGTTTGTAGTTTATTATTGTGTGAGTACTGAGTTATGAAATTTTTAAGCCTATAATAATCATAATCGTTTTATAAGATGAACAATAAGGGGCGACCGGTAATGTTCTGGTAGGACAGACGTTGGTTACAAATCGTCGATAAATCGACCAAATCATAGAGATCGAAGGAAAATTCCGCAAGTGACAAGAGACAAGAAGCAAGCCACACATTCTCCACAGGAGCTCCATTGAAAGGGGTCTCGGTCACGCAAGTTGTTCAGGTATTCGCGAAGAATGTGCGCATAGGTTGGGCCCCAAAGCAGGCGTAGCGGCTTCTTTCTCACCCTCGGGGGACCTCGGTTTATTCGTGCACCGGGTGGGCTCTTCGTTATCGCCTTTCACAGGGCTTTAAGGCCGACAAGGATAGATCGAGTACCATCTAGGTCAGGGATCTGTTATAATTTATATTCTTATGACTTTGTGATCGGTAAACTATGGAATTTACTTTATTGCAAGTGACCAGACTCATTCTTTGATATTCCCCCATCGGATTGGAGCTCTTGTAAAATGGAGAGTATATGATTATTTATTTGCTCAATTAAATAGATCGGATTGAGATGCAATGCAGGTTTAAGAATATTACAAGATTTTAATAAAATTTTTAAAATAATTTTCTCAATATTTCGATTGTTTTCAGCATTTTTAATGAATTCTGTACAAGCATGTATGGATGTGTGTGTGTTTTTTTTATTTTGAGCTTAGATCTCTTGTCATTAATAGGAGAGGAAGGGAAATTTTCGATACTTATTTATTAAACTATTCTGTTAATCCTGTTGTTAGTGCTGTTCACGAAATTACAGAATACTTTCTAATTAATATTGAATTAATCGCTTATTTTTTAAATAATCAAGAAAGTAGTTGTAAAATTGAGGGAAAAAGAATAATTTGAATTATGGCTCTTTTAAAAAAAATTCAGTGAACAAATAAACTTAAATTTATTTTTCTTAATTTATCGAAGACATGAATTAAAAACACGAATTTCATTACAATGCGGCAAATGTTCTTTTAGAAGAAAACATGCCATTGTATCTAAGAAGATGAAATATTTTTTTTTATACAAATTAAGTGACTTTTTTTATTGCTTGTAACAATTAGCAATACGTATTTCACGTGATTATTTAGCTTTTTGTAAAATTTATAGTCATTTAGAACGAAAGTTTTTGATTTGCGTAATGGAAAATAATTATAATAATCTAAAAATTTTCTATCTAAAGTATGAAGGCTCGAATGAACGGGCAAAATTGTTTGTATCTTTATGATTCATAAGAATTGAAGTAATTTTTATAATAATTTCTAGTTATTTAAATGCTTGTGGTTCTTTAAAAGATAATTTATATTCTTATTATTATTACACTATAGAAGACGTCAAAATTATTATTCCTATTTGAAAGTTTAAACATATATTAAAAATTTTTAAATTAATTGTATAAGCGTGTAAGAATCTGAATAGATTTTATTGATAAGAATATTAGAATAAAAATTACTTCAATTTCAAGGTAAATATATTATAAGATAAATTTTTAAGATAATAATTACAAACTAACACAAAAATACAATCCTGAAGATAAAGGCAAAATTTTTTTTTTATAATAATAAACGAAATTCTTCATTAATGCAGAGTACCTTTTAGTAATAAGTATTAATAGTGTACGGCAAACCCTGATAATAATGTAATATTATTGATATAAATAATTATTGAAAATTAAATTGTTGTCTTTTCTAATAATAATACCAAGAATTTGAAGAATTTAAGAATGTATATTCATTTATATTTGCGAACACTATGTTATAATACATTGTAGATTTTGTATGTACAAACTATTCTTGAATTAAATTTCAAAATAATATTTCAATGATATCAGATTATTTTTCTCTTATTCAACTAAGAAGATTGCATCAAGTTTATTTGAAGCAGAAATTAAAATATAACTATAAATATATATTAAAGTTACTATAGCATTATGAAGCTCCTAAGTAAATTTTTCTAATGTTCATTTCATAGTTGTACAACAAATTTTATTTAATTTCTTTGTTGTGATTTTTATTGTTTGATTATATGCTTTGTGAAGTAGTATAAAAGAAAGAAGATCTGTAAACAGGAAGTGTAAATTCTTAAAAGAATCATCAATCTAATATATTAAATTTCCAAACAGCTTCAACGAAAGCCTTAAATTAATTTTCTTTTGGAAGTTTAAAATTATGCTTTCTAAAACACTTTCGTTCAAAGATAATAAAAATCCGAAATCGCTTTGTCGCCATCGTTCTCAGCTCTCTCCGTATAATCATTCTGTACAAGCCTCTTATCATTACTTTCTTATTATTTATTTATTATTATTTTTTTGTTTGTAAATTACTGTGCACGTTAGCCTCCCTTTCTCTCGAGAAATATTCGCACATCGACAACGACCAAATGTACGCGTGTGCGTGTGTCATGTATTCGTACGCGACAAGCATCATTTCTGTACGTCGGTGCAAATTTTGTCCTCGGTCTTCTATTTTTACCATGTAATGCAAGTGGGCGTCGGCGCATCAACACAATATTTTTGAATACGCATATTCGTGCTATGTAGCTACGGTCTTGGCTCATTCATGGAGAATAATGAAAAAAGTTATTCTCCTGCAGAAGGATAAGTCGCTGTCGGCATCAACGATTAATCGAACGAGTCGACAAGCATGGCATAACGCTGGTTATTGTCATCACTTACCTTAACGGTTTGCGCCTAGGTTGAACGGTACGTTTCATATTTAGTGAAATAACTTCACAACTGATTAATTTATACATCAATTGCAGATATTTATTAGGGAAATATAAATTGCCACGAAAAGCAATGGCTTCATCATTGTAGTTGAAAAAATAAATCAGCCATGCTATGCTTTTCAGGCTCATTTATTTCTCGCAACTTAATATCGGAAGTACAGTTTATTTCCGTTTAATTTAATCTAATGAATCATAATAAAATATGTTCAGCTGCCTCGAGAGATTATTTAATACGTACGTTAAAAATTATTTGTATTTCAGGTGCGCAGAGATCATTAAAGATGATAACTTATTATTACAAGTTACTATTTTAGTAACTTCCATCTCACTCAATTTCCCTTACGTGTTTTTCATCTATTTTGACATTTAAGTTATTTTTATTTTGAAGTGTAAATTATCTTAACATCTTCCTACAACGTCATTCGTTACATCTTCAATTATTTTACATATTCATTACATTTTTCGTATATAATAATTTTCCTTTATAGAGTTTTATATTACTATGTATATTATTATTACGCTGTAATTAGTTTCGAAACGGATGATTACACGATTCGTGTATATTAATAGTAGAGTGGGGCCCGAGAAATCATGCAAATATTCTGATTTTATATCTAACGTCTTATCCTTTGTCATATTTATTTAATCATCTATTTTAATCTATTTTTTCTAAATTCAATGGTATTTCAATGAAATGCAATACTTTTCAACAACAAAGCGGTGTTTTTTTTATAATAGGAGAGAACATTTAATGAGTTGTTATTATTATTTTTACTATCATGAATGTTCGTTTCAATATTAAGATTTAACTTATTATGATATTAGTGCGATTTTCAAAAATAATTAAACGAATGTTTTTTATTTTTATTTTCTTTTTTTTGAATTAAGATAAAAATAATAATTAATGGCGATAATGGCTGATTAGAATATTTAAATATAAAAGTTAATTACATGTCCAAATAATTAAATACAATTGAATTGTAATATTATCTTTATTTGCCCAAGTAAATTTCAGGAATGCATATTTGTCGTAACTTGTTCATCAAACCTATTTTAGTAATATTTATACTACAGTCGAGTTTGTTTTAACCAACGCTTCATTCCGTTTAACTTTAACGAATCGATCAAATACGCGAAATTTTTGTTACCTTTTTGTCCACAATAAAATGTCGAATAATTATTTTAACAACCACGATTAAATTCAATTATTTATTACAAGTACGCTATAATTGTGCCACTCATCCGTAATTTATATGCGGAAATGTTCGCCAAATAAAAGAACTTTAAAAATAGATTGTTCAAGCAGGCCATTAGAATAGCATTCCGCTTGTTTTCGTATCTCTCGAAGGCCACAGGAATTCTCGTTCTATTAAAACCGCT